>NW_017805376.1:440269-451277 GCF_001891065.2 Hippocampus comes | reverse complement strand
GCCTTGATGGCCTGTGGGACCCCAGAGGCAGCTGATGGGTATCGACTGGCCAAGCGGAATACAGCTTCGGTGGTCACCGAGGCAAAAACTCGGGCGTGGGAAGAGTTCGGTGAGGCCATGGAAGCCGACTTCCGGACGACTTTGAGGAAATTCTGGTCCACCACCCGACGTCTCAGGAGGGGGAAACAGTGCACCACTAACACTGTGTACAGTGGGGATGGGGCGCTGCTGACCTCGATTCAGGACGTTGTGAGCCGGTGGGCGGAGTACTTCGAAGACCTCCTCAACTACACCAGCACGCCTTCCTTGGAGGAGGCAGAGTCTGGGGACTCTGAGGTGGGCTCTCATATCTCTGTGGTCGAAGTCACCGATGTGGTTAAAAAGCTCCTCGGTGGCAAGGCCCCAGGGGTAGATGAGATCCGCCCGGAGTTCCTCAAGGCTCTGGATGTTGTGGGGCTGTCCTGGTTGACACGCCTCTGCAACATCACGTGGTCAGCGGGGAGAGTGCCTCTGGATAAGCAAACCGGGGTGGTGGTCCCCCTTTTTAAAAAGGAGGGTGTGTTCCAACTACAGAGGATCACACTCCTCAGCCTCCCTGGTAAGGTCTATTCAGGGGTGCTGGAGAGGAGGGTCTATCAGGAAGTCGAGCCTCAGATTTAGGAGGAGCAGTGTGGTTTTTGTCCCGGCCGTGGAACAATAGAGCAGCTCTACACCCTTCGCAGGGTCCTCGAGGGTATGTGGGAATTCGCACAACCAGTCTACATGTGTTTTGTGGACTTGGAGAAGGTGTTTGACCGTGTCCCTTGGGGAGTTCTGTGGGGGGTGTTTCGTGGGTATGGGGTACTGAACCCCCTGATACGGGCTGTTCGGTCACTATACCACCGATGTCAGAGTTTGGTTCGCATTGCCGGCAGTAAGTCGGAATCGTTTCCAGTGAGGGTAGGACTCCGCTAAGGCTGCCCTTTGTCGCCGATTCTGTTCATAACCTTTATGGACACAATTTCTAGGCACAGCCGAAGCATTGAGGGGGTCTGTTTTGGTGGCCTCAGTATTCCATCTCTGCTTTTTGCATATGATGTGGTATTGTTGGCTCCTTCAAGCAGGGCTCTCCAACTTTCACTGGAACATTTCGCAGCCGAGTGTGAAGCGGTTGGAATGAAAATCAGCACCTCTAAATCTGAAACAATGGTCCTCAGTCGGAAAAAGGTTGAGTGCCCTCTCCGGGTCGGAGAGGAGATCTTGCCCCAAGTGGAGTAGTTTAAGTATCTTGGGATCTTTTTCACGAGTGAGGGCAGGAGGGAGCGAGAGATCGACAGGCAGATCGGTGCAGCGTCTGCTGTGATGCGGACGTTGTATCGGTCTGTCATGGTAAAGAAGAAGCTGAGCCAAAGGGCGAAGTTCTCAATTTACCAGTCGATCTACGTTCCAACCCTCATCTATGGTCACGAGCTATGGGTCGTGACTGAAAGAATGAGATCCCGGATACAAGCGGCCGAAATGAGTTTTCTCCGCAGGGTGTCCGGGCTCTCCCTTAGAGATAAGGTGAGAAGCTCGGTCATCCGGGAGGGGCTCAGAGTCGAGCCACTTCTCCTCAACATCGAGAGGAGCCAGATGAGGTGGCTTGGGCATCTGATTCGGATGCCTCCTGAACGCCTCCCTGGTGAGGTGTTCCGGGCATGTCCCACCGGGTAGAGACCCCGAGGACAACCCAGGACACGCTGGAGAGACTATGTCACCCAGCTGGCCTGGGAACGCCTCGGGATCCCCCAGGGAGAGCTGGAAGAAGTAGCTAGGGAGAGGGAAGTCTGGGCTTCCCTGCTAAAGCTGCTGCCTCCGCGACCTGGCCCCGGATAAGTGATAGAAGATGGATGGATGGATGGATGGTCACTCCATTTCACACCAACAAATAATTCGGGCTTGATAAACTCACCTAGCCTTGATGCAAGTCCTAGGAGCCATTTGACATCTTCTGTGTAGGGTGGGCTTCGGGTAAAATTGTTTGGGTGATCATTATGAGCTCTCCTTCCCAGCATCTCCAACGCTAGCATACCTGAGCAGAGGAGTTAAAAATAAATAAATATTTTATGACAGAATAGTTATTATATGTTTCTTTACTTTTGTTTAATTATTATATATTTCTTTACTTTTGTTCATAGTGTTTGAATAAGCTAAAAACGATTCTCACCAACTCTATAGGCAGAATGGAGATAGTGCATGCCCTGTTGGCTGATTGGCTGGTGGTGATGTTCCTCGTCTACTGTGTAAGAGGTGCTAGCCAATGGACTTGGCTGGGAGGAAACAGAGGAACCCTGAATGGCCTGTAAGGTAGAGCCAGCGTGGATACTTCCAACTACAAAATAGGATAGACGGAGAATAGATGTGGTTAAAAAAAAGGAACTTTTCTTAAATGTGTACACAAGACACAAAAACACAAACCCAGGCTGTCCTGACCTGCTACAGTGGTGTTGATTGGTAGACTGGTGTCAGAATGGTAGGGATAGGCAATCTGCGTCATGGATGGGACAGGGATTGCAGGAAAGGTCACAGCAGTTGCTGTTATGGAAGGGGAGGGACCAGTAGCCACTGAAAAGGGGTAATGGGAACCAATAAAGGCTGGGTGCATACCCTGAGGGTGAGACAGACACACAGCACTGAGAAAGGAAATATGCAAAGATAAAAAATTTTACCTTCACTATCTTTAATATCTAAACAATATATCTCAACAAAATATGGTAAAAGTAATGTTTTGAGGGGAAAACACTCCAGGTTTTAAGGGAACCAGAGAAATATCAAAGGTAATTCTTGACATGATGTATCACCTACCAAAAAAATGAATAAATAAATAAAAATAGCATGTCTTACCTGTGGGTATGTACCTGCGGAAACAGGAAAGACAGCAGGCCTTGGTGTGTGCTGCAGAGGATGACCCAAGTATTGAGGGTTACAAACTGTGGGCAGATGGGTCTGGATGGTGGCATATGGGCGAAGGCCATGGGCATGAGCATGTGCCATCACCTGCCCTGACATGCCGTGGGACTGATATATGTTCGATCCCACAGTGATAACAGGTACAACAGCTGCTGCTGTGACTGAACCTGTGACTGCTACCCCAGTAGACTCCACATTGGTTCCACCATCGAACACGCCACAGCTGGTCTCCGTGGTCCTTCTGCTTAAACATCCTTTGGCCCCACACCGTCCCGAAGTCTCTCTTTGCTGGCTTAAGTTTCCAATGATTGAATGCTCATACAGCCAGTACCACTGATGAGCAACCTCAAACAATACCTCAGGATAAACGCCTCCACCTTTAGCTGCTTCTTCGACTGCCATACATGCTTTTTCTAGCATCATGTTGTCCTGAATTTAAAAAAAAAAAAAAAGAAGATGGAACAAAAACAATCATCAACTGCTTCGATTTGCTTGAAATACATTTTTATAAGGAAATCATCATGGATGGATGGACAAAATAAGTTTGAGTATCTTTTTTAAATGATGTGTGTCATAGGAGAGTCATGTTTTACATATAAAAGAGTCAATACATTGATCAAAACTCCACAGAAATTAGATTAAAATCACACTCACTATTCAAAAATATTTGGAACAAATAACTTCTTACATCTGATATATCTGAAAACTTGAAATAAACTTGAACTTTCTCTTGGCACTTTACGATGCACATCAGTCGGGGACTTCCTCAATAACAGACCTCAGCATATCATCGTGGGATATAATAAATCCTCTACTCTTATCCCGAATACTGGAACTCAACAGGGGCGTGTCCGAAGTTCCCGCCACTCCTCCATATTCACGCAGAACTGCCTCCATTTATACCACCATCATCATCAAGTTGGCTGAGAACATGTTAGTAGGACTTACTACAGACAGCAATGAGTCAGCTTAAAGGGAGGAAGTCCAGCACATGGCCAACTGCTGTCTTCTTAATAACTCTGACATAAATGCATCCGAGACCAAGGAACTCATTGAGGATTTCAGGATATCAGTGAAATCAAAGCACCCCACTTTTTACATCAAGAGGTTGAAAGTATGAGAGCGTTAACTTCCTTTGAGTTCACTTCTCCATGCCTGGTTCATTATCATATCCTTTCAGATGGGAAGGCCCAGCAGTAGCTTTACTGAGGAGAGTTAAAGCAGGCTCACCTAAAGACTACCTGTGGCTTTTGACTTCCTCGGATCAACAATTAAAAGTATTCTGTATTCTGGCATATTGCGCCAGTGTTTGGTTCTTCTGCTTTTCAAAGCAGAGGACAGGAGGGTCCTAAAATGGAGAGCAAAGCAAGGAGAAAGAACCACTGGGCTATACTTTCACCCTCAGAGAGATCCACACTGGTCAACTATAAGAAGGGGCAGTGGGGGTGGAACAACCCTGCACATTCACCGCTCTCTCCTCTGGATGCAGAACAGCTTATTCCTCAAGGCTGAAAAATCTAGTCAGTCAGGTAGAATTTTGCTCACATCTGTCAACTTAATTCTATATTTAAGAGGCGTTTTAAGGAAAATTTGGATAAGGGCAAGTACTGTTTTTGTAACTCCAGCACTTTATCCAAACCTTAAAAGCCATTGAAAACAAGTCATTAAAGGTCTGGTAAACGTTAGTGGAATTAATACAAAACCCAAAGGCATCCCAAATCTTAATCCATCTCTTCTCTTCAACCAGAACAACTAGCCTTGCTAAAACTAGAATGGTTCACACTCTGGCCTGTAAATGCTTGCAATTTTTACTTGAAGGTGACAGCAAAACACATTTCCACTGGGCACTAAAAGGGGAAAAACTCATCGGTGAAGCAATGCAGCTTCTCTTTTTATCAAATCGACCAGAATGTCCATAGTGTACATCAGCGGTGCCCATTACGTCGATCGCGGACTGGTCCCAAGTCGATCGCGAGGGGTGTAGAGGAGAAAAAAAACACCAACCATTTGTGTGTGTTTGTGCATGTTAGTAATCTATTTTTTGTGTTAATGTACACTGCACCTAATCATCCTATGAGTCTCATTTTCACAAAAAGTATTACAAAAATAAAATAAAATAAAATAAAATAAAGCAGGTAAATCTTTTACCGACAGTGGCGCGTGACCTGCGTCACCGGAAGTTGTTAGCGCTTTGCAGTCTGCAATTGCAGCTTGAGATCAGAGCTGTTGCGCTACATCTTTTATCGTTATCATTATTCTCATTCAGAGTTTGCTTTGTGTACAATTCACCGAGGGCACGGGCAAAAAATAGGAATCTAGGGGGCCGAGGGAAGCACTTTAAAACGGTACGTGTGAGCTACGATAGTTAACAGGCTGCAAAAGTGCGCCGCATGCCTCCGTGTCAGGCTGTTGCTCATCATGGCGTGCGTGTGTATGTGCGTGCGCGGGAAGGGGTCAATCGCGGGAGATTGGTACATCGAAAAGTTGATCTTTGGCCAAAAGGTTTGGGTACCCCTGGTGTACATCAATGAATTATCATTAACAATTGCGAGAGTGTCCATACGGTATGTTTATATGATTTAATTCTGCCAGTATAGGCTCATTTGAATCTACAAATAAATTTAAACTATCACAACCGACATCCAATACAAGTTAACTGAGAACAGCAACAGTTACAACAAACATTAGCGCACCTGTTCTTTGCATTGCACCAAGGCTCTCTGGATCTCATTTGGATTTAGAGCATGTGCATGAGGCAGGCAGCTCAGAGCCAGTTCAGCAGCTGCACGAACCATGTTGAGGTCCCTCGCCCGTGAAGCGCGGTCAGCCAATGATGCTACTTCTGGAGGGGTGAGGTGACCATCCCAACACTCCATCAAAATGTTGAGGGCAGCACTGCCAATCTCCATTGCCTGACCTGAAAAGGTATGGAATGAGTGTGAAGAGAAAAAGATAACATCACATATAAATTAGAGTAGCAACTGAAAACCATCCCACAAAATTGTGTATTGGTACAGTGTACACGCAGTACAAACAACTCAAATCATGCATGGGCATGCACAAATACACACAATGCAGTGTAACACACCAGTAATCCAGGAAACATGTGAGGAGTAGGTTCTGGACAGCCAGTTGGGAGAAACAAAGTTGTGAAGACCAAGAGCATACAGGCCGATCTCAAAGGCACACAAATGAAGGTTTCTGTGAGGTCCCTGGTGAGCTCCACTAACAGAAGGCTGGGTGAAAATGGAGGTAGATGAGTTTCCTCCAGCTTTGATGAGCACCGTCTTGGCTAACTCAAAGTAGAAGTGTGCTGCGGCCTCTGATGGCTGGTTGGGCACATGAGGAACATGACACTCTGGACGACGCCCTTTGTACCTAAACAAAGAGCACCAAATTAAATTAAACATTTTATAATCATCTCACAATCTATGATTCAATAAAATGTCTTGAAACTTTATGGTAGAAAAAGTATAAAAACGTTTGCTCAACATTTTTAGTCTAATTCATTATGTGAATATACTGAAGATTACCGGTAACCACATTTTGTTAAATCTGATCATGTCAATTTGGCTTTAGCTGCTTATCTTTTGAATACATTTTTACGCCAAACTCTCGCATACAGACAACACATCATTTCCAGATCTGCTCTCAAACTTAGACCGAGCTTGAATGACAGCTTCGAAATATATGAGCTTTATTTATTATACATTGCTTCCATTTTATCATGCAGTTATCTACCATCCCCCTGGAACTTACTTGATTTAGGATTAATTTTTTGAAATTGTTGCTGACCTGGTAATTCACACAGATGACAAATAATTCATGGGCGACTTTAATATTCATCTGGATTCAATGTCCGAACCCTATAATGTCATTTCAGACAATCATTCATACTTTCTGTTTCATGCAGCGAATCCCCAAAACGTCCCATAATAATTGTAATATTGAACAGCACAATTTACAGCACAATTATATAATACTTTAAATTTGGTACTGACATAGAGTATCGCAACATCAAACCTCAAGTCAAGTCACATTTATTTATTATTTAAACACAAAAAGTCTCAAAGGGCTTCACACACTAGCAGTTGACAAATATTACCAACATCCCTGAATCTTAACCTCTAGGAGGGCAAGGGAAAACAAACAAACAAACAAAAAAAAAACATCTGGGGGGAGGAGAAGCCTTGAGAAGGGGCTGCAGATGGGAAAATTCCACTTTCCAGGATGACCAGGCCACAATGGATGCTGAGTGGGCAACATTTGACACAATATTGTGTTACACAATGTAAATTGATATAAATGTATAAAATGCTGCAGGAAGACACCTTTGGAGAGGTGGGTCCTCCTCCGAACTCGACCTTTTGGTCAATGAAGAAATATTCATAGCAGCCTCTCAGAGTAGGTGGAACACCTACTCTGGAATGACATGGAATGACAAATGTTAATCGGCTATCATATACCATTGTTCGGTCTAACCTTTATGAATACCATCGCTGTGGCTGACCATTACTTCATAACATTTGAAGTCTTTGCCCATTGCTATTGCTATGACCACAACTTGTGGTCAGAGCAATGACTCCTCTCACTCCCACTCCAGGCTTCATCAGGGAAGGGAAACTGGCGGAATACTCTACGTGGCTGCCGGAGTAAATTTCAGAAAAAAAAAATGTGCAGGTGCCGAACTGCAAATATGCAGAGGTCGACTGTAGTTTTAAGTTGTAATATCACATTCACAACTAGAGGGCAGGCATGGCTTAGTTGTGCTTACAAAGGGTCTTATGCTGCATTTAACTACGTGAGTAGGCCTAAAAAATATTTGCAGATTTGGAATGACGTGCAGGACAATGATAGTACCTCAATTAAATAGTTTTGAGTGAGTTGATTTTTGTGAAAAAGTGTACAAAAATTAGTTCTTGCACCTAATGTTTGATATTGATACTTTTGTCAGCAATCACATCATCAATAAATATAAGAGATTCAGTTACACTGGCAGCCATACACACCCATGTCAATGGAGTGCCACCACCCTGCTTCCTTGGTGATGGGTAGCGCGATGGCATTCATCTTGTCTTCTGATTAGTTGAAAAGGGTTAAGGTTTCGTCTTTTTCAGACAATGGTCTTTTTTTAGTTCAGAAAAAATCTCTTACCGAGCTGATGGTATCAGCTGTCATTTTAGCCTTTGCCTGAGCTGTCAGTGTTAAGGCTGTGAACTAACTCTTCGCCACCACCGTTGAAGCAATGTGTCCCTGTTGATGGTGCCATTTCTGACAAGCGGGCTGACACGCTCTCACACAGCCGTGATCCATTGCTTTGGCGGTGGCAAGGGGTTGGAGCGCAGTTTAACTAATCAAAAAAAGTTATCGTGAACACAACACTAAGATACACTATGCTAGACAGTCAACAGATTGGCGATGATGTGCAGCCAATCAGCTCATGGGATGAAGCCACTCGTGCTCTCGTTGGTCGATGTCGCGCCGGGAACCAAACCCACACCAAACAAAGCCTCTGAGTTACATCTGCTCTTTGTTCAGTATAAACGGAAACCTTTTCTCTTGCCCATCAACATGAAAAATGCATATTTTTGCAATTGAAATGGGTATAAAATATATTGTTTTGTTTCATCTTGCTAATTGGTCTACTCTGTAATGTTAGCTTGTTATGTGCGGTCATCTTTAAGATGATTGGTGGTACCGATAGGTGGCAGCACTATTTATGACCACGACATGGTTTGTGCTTCTCTTAATTGACTTGATTTTCTTTTTGCGTGTCCTGATCCATGAATTTAAATCAGAGCATGTAACTGTTCGTTTCATTTTGTTATGCTGTAGATGTATTTGCAACAAGCTTGCGAGTCGGTTCAGGTTATACCCTACCAAGTACCGGAAGACAGCTGGGAGATGTTCCAGCATGCCCGCGACCCTCTTGAGGATAAATGGATTAGAAAATAGATGGATGGATGAATGAAAATCTGATGCCCCGCCACTGTCAGATAGTATTTCAAAAATTCAAGATTTTTTTTCCCTGCTGTCTCAGGTCTTAAGATGATATCGTCAAATCCTGAAGTCGATTGAATAAACCGTCTCTGACAAGGGCTCAAAAGTATGACTCTCGTAAATGTGCAAATGTGTAAATATTCAACAAAAACAAAAATCAGCGACCCTGTTCTACATTTTAGCATTTGTCTCAATTTCGTAGCCCCAGGTCAAACCTGCCCAGCTTGGATTTTTTTTTTTTTTTTGGCGCCACATATGGTCCTTCCGGTTTTATAGTCTCAGCCACTTTCCCTGCCATTCAGTAGTTGGTGTGTGGCATCCCTTTCTGTGCGCAGAGTTAGCTTGACTCTATCATTATATGTGTCACTCATCCATATATAGATATATATACAAAAGGTTGTGCTCAGACAGCTCTCACTTCACTTCCTTGTGACAGTGCCCATGTGACCGAAGGTAACAAACACCTGCTGTGCCCGCTGTGACAATCTCCTGATGAAAAATTGTGTGCGTGTGTGTGTGTGTGTGTGTGTGTGTGTGTGTGTGTGTGTGTGGGTGCGTGCGTGCGTGTACATGTGTGTGTACATACATCGATATAAATTTTTGAAAAATCCTCGTCTCACCCCTAGGGTGGTGTCCATCCCACATTCAGCTCGGGTCCTCTACCAGAGGCCAGGAAGCTTGAGGGTTCTGCGCAGTATCCTTGCTCTTCCCAGCACTGCCCTTTTCTGGACTGAGATGTCCGATGTTGTTCTTGGGATCTGTTGCCACTACTCATCCAGTTTGGGAGTCACTGCCCCGAGTGCTCCGACCACCACAGGCACAACTGTCACCTTTCACTTCCAGGCTCCCTCCAGCTCCTCTCTGAGCCCTTGGTATTTCTCCAGTTTCTCGTGTTCCTTCTTTCTGATGTTTCCATCAATTGGGAATGGTACATCCACTGCAACGGCTTTCCTCTGTATCTGGAGGTCCCACAGGATCTTCGATCGGTCATTCTCCACCACGTTTGGAGGTGTTCCCCTTGTCTCTCATCATGGTATGAGTTAGGCATTAGCGCAAAGGGTATTGCCCAAGTACCCACACTGGATGATGTTATGTGCTCATATTGTCCCGAGCGGGAATCAAACCCCAGTCTCCCGTGTGTCAAAGTGGTGCCTTACCAACTGAGCTATCCAGCCGTGTGTGTGTGTGTGTGTGTGTGTGTGTGTGTGTGTGTGTGTGTGTATATATATATTTGAGCTGTCAGTTTAGCGCGTTTTTATTGGCATTAATTTAAGTTAATTTTAATGGGATTAAATTTTTTCTCGCGAGATAAACGCGGCAGACGTCACAGCGGATTTTACGTTGCTCTACAAATAAACCAGAAACAAAACAACAAGCGTGCTGCACATGTCCACACACGTTTGTTTTGCCAGCCATGGCAGGGCGAGACACCGAAAACGGATACTTTAAGAGGTTATGAATGCAAAGTTTACTTTTAAAAAGTTGCCAGATTGTTCCACTGACAAGACCAAAGTTACCTGTATGTTTTGCAGTCGTAAACTGTGCTATCATCATCGCACGTCGAGTCTGAAATACCACTGAATGGCCAAGCACACTGCTGACGTGAGTACTCCGCCCCTCATCTAAGACAGACAGCTATGGATAATTTCAAAGCGAAGAAAATGGATAACGCGACGAAGAACAAATTTGCTTAAACCATAGCTAAATGTATGGCTACTGCATACAAGCCTGTCAACATTGTCCACACCTCGACTCAAGCTGAAACTGACGCGATTGTTACTTGTTTGGAACTATTTTGTGTGGAAGGTTACAGTGTTCCGTGGCCATATAAATAAAGTGGGTGGAGCTTCTCTGTGTTCGTCTGACAGCGACAGTGCGCTGAAGCACCTCGAGAGTTCAGCAGTGGGTGCAGTGGTAGCGACCTAGCGAACACACTGAAAATGAAACGTCTCCAGTGTTGTCATCTAACCAAGTGTAGTCATCCGAAATGATGTCGACAAAAAACTGTAGAGAGACTTCCGAGCAAGAAGGACCAACAGAATCAACATAGCCTGACTGCTGTGTTCAAAGCAAACTTGAG
>NW_017805376.1:438992-439456 GCF_001891065.2 Hippocampus comes | reverse complement strand
ACACCATTGTGGTCTTGTCTCACTATTATGCTTTGAACGTCATTTTAAGGTTGCACTCCGACAGCTGTCACTTCACTCTCTCTCTCTTTATATACATATATATATGTCCTCGTTTCACCCCTCGGGTGGTGTCCATCCCTCATTCAGCTCGGGTCCTCTACCAGAGGCCAGGAAGCTTGAGGGTTCTGCGCAGTATCCTTGCTGTTCCCAGCACTGCACATTTCTGGACTGAGATGTCCGATGTTGTTCCCGGGATCTGTTGCAACCACTCATCTAGTTTGGGGGGTCACTGCCCCAAGGCCTCCGACCACCACAGGCACGACTGTCACCTTTACCTTCCAGGCTCTCTCCAGCTCCTCTCTGAGCCCTTGGCATTTCTCGAGTTTCTCGGGTTCCTTCTTTCTGATGTTTCCATCACTTGGGACAGCTACATCCACTACAACGGCTTTCCTCTGCCCTTTATC
>NW_017805376.1:436187-436749 GCF_001891065.2 Hippocampus comes | reverse complement strand
TCATTGGTTTCCGTGATCGTTATGGTTGGGATCGTTCTCAGTGCTGCATTCACACTTTCCATGAGACTTTCAGGTGGTACTTCACATAGTCGTTGTAATCGGTTTCTAGGTTGCCCAGCTTTCATTCTCGCCATGATCTTAGCTTTCAGATCAGTTGCTGCCTCGCTCAGCATTTCATTCATTGGGGCTGGCCTCCCGTTCTCATCATCTGCATTCATTGGGGCTTGCCTCCCAATCTCTGGTATGACCTCCTCCTCTGATCTGGCAGCCTGGGGCCCTTCACCGTGGACCCTGCGTTGTACCTCGTCAATCTCAAGTTGTGACAGCAATTGCCGTTTGTGGATGTTGGAACACTGAGCTACTAGTTGTTTCGTGGTCAACCGTGACTGTGGGTTTCGAAGTAACCATTCAGCCTGCATTCTCTGCATGTAACCCCTCTGACTAGGGTTGCTTGAGTAGTAGCATTCCAACAGAGCCATGTTATCGCATCTCGCCCATCTCCGCTTTTTTCCAGTAGCCCATTTTTCATCAAGGTGCTCTGGTTCCCCAGCACCTGACGCAG
>NW_017805376.1:434828-436149 GCF_001891065.2 Hippocampus comes | reverse complement strand
ATGTCATTCATTTTATTGTCTCTCATCATTGTATGAGGTAGGCATAGCGTGAAGAGAGAGAGAGAGAGAGAGAGAGAGAGAGAGAGAGAGAGAGAGAGAGAGAAGAGAGAGAGCTGTCGGAGTGCAACCTTAAAATGACATTCAAAGCATAATAGCTTATTATTTTATACTGAGACAAGACCACAATGACATCGATGCATTTTTAATTCCATAATTTTGTGATGCTGTAAATATTGTGACATCCCCAGTTATTAGTTAGAGTGGTCCCTCTACTTACAAACATCTCTTCATACGAAATTTTCAAGTTATGAAATGTCGCAAAAGGAAAATATTGCCTGTTGTTACGAAAGAAATTTCAAGATACGAAAGGTTAAACATTCAGTATGGACTGCTACTCGCAGCTCCGAGTTTCCTGAACGCAACATCCATGAAGCTGCTCTGCCATTGGCTATTACCGAGTATCATCCTGGCATCACATTGGCAAAGAGGGACCACTACCTTATGTGTCTGTGTGTGTAGATCGATAAATAGATAGATATGTGTCTACGGAGCATCCTTGTCATTCGCCCCTCGGGCCATGAGGCGTACCGATAGTTTTACGTAAATGTGAATCACCCAGTTCACTGATCAGGCTCACTATGCTGATGTTTGCCTTGGACATTTTCGAAGGATTGTGAAAAGCCAGGGATGTGTCCAAGGACCGGCAACCCGAGGCCAAGGCCAAGGCCAAGGACTTGCCTCCGAGGCCAAGGCCAAGGCCAAGGACTTGGAAAATTTTCCGAAGCAAGGCCAAGGCCAAGGACTTGAAAAATTTTCCGAGGCCAAGGCCAAGGACCAAGGACTTGCCTCCAAGGCCAAGGCCAAGGACCATGGACTGATTTTGAAATTGAGGCCTAGCCGAGGACATGTATAAAACAATGCTATCATACCACTTGGCAGGTGTTCATGATTTGCAACACACCTCCATCATAACCCTTTGCACTCCCTAACGCTTGAATGAAGTGATTTTATTCAAAGAGTAGAACAGTCAGGGTACATGTTATTTATACTATGTTTTAGTGCAGTAGTTTCTTAATATGAAGTAAATCAACACTCAACAGGCATGACATGGCACGGAACACAAGTTGAGAAATGACTTTGCATAGAAGTCAATCACTGACTGCAGAAAAAGCGGTAATCTCTCAGTGATCATTTTACAGTTTACTTGCAGCGAGTCCAAGGGACTCACTGATCAGAAAAGTATGAGTCCCATTATGCATTGAGAGAGTCCCAAATTTCGAATTCCGAAATGGTCTACTTATTCAATTGCATATGATAATAA
>NW_017805376.1:433207-433790 GCF_001891065.2 Hippocampus comes | reverse complement strand
ACGCTACCGGTAACGATTGTTACTGTGAAATCCTCAGGCTTGCCGTAGTTTTTTTTTTTTGTTTGTTTGTTTTGACTGAGAAATTTCCTTGCGTCCCAAAAACGCACATTGTTTGGAACTGTGCGTCCTGTGGGTTAATTTTGCGTCTCGGACGCGGGACGCGGAGGTAACGAGATGGCTGATCTCTAAACATTGTCTGAGTACTACTATTATTACCACTCCCACTAATACTACATTAATTAGTTTAATACCTTCAACTTCACAATAATAATAAAAAATAATTAAATCAACCATGATTTTAAACTATGTATTATCAATATTCATTATTCCAAACATGAGAAAGCATTCACCAAAAACATAACTGGAATCGAGCAAAAGGACTCCAAATCCCAACGGCCAAACCCAGAAGTGAAGTGCCGGCATTATTGACTCCAGCAGTAACGCAAATTACTTGGTTCAAACAAACATTATAGTGCCACCGCACAAACGTGACGACTGTGCAAAAATAACTACATAAAAGACACCACTGTTACAGAAAGACTTTACACGCTATTTAAACTGCCGATCGCGAACGGAACAAACC
>NW_017805376.1:429688-433105 GCF_001891065.2 Hippocampus comes | reverse complement strand
CCAAGGCCAAGGCCAAGGACTTGACTCCCAAGGCCGAGACCAAGGCCAAGGAATTGGCTCTCAAGGCCAAGGCCAAGGACCAAGGACCGACCTTCGGTCCTCGAGCTGGTCCTCGAGGCCAAGGACCGGCTCGAGGAACACATCCCTGTTAAAAGCCGACAAAAGCAAACGTCCTTGGATCACTTCTTTTCAAAACGCCAGGCAAAAACCACTTCTGAGAGAGAACATGGACTAAAGAGGGCAAAATACGATGAGGACGCAGTTAGAAGTGAAATGAGTGTCATTTTAATTCTTTATTCTTTGTTTTTACATTATGCAGACCTCTCATTTATTGTGCAATAATCAAATTGTAAAATGTATTTGTTCCATACTTGGATGCATTTTTATGCTTTAGGAAACATTTATGTCTGAATTTTGGAGGGGCTTGGCACGGAAATGAGTGTCATTTTAATTCTTTATTCTTTGTTTTTACATTATGCAGACCTCTCATTTATTGTGCAATAATCAAATTGTAAAATGTATTTGTTCCATACTTGGATGCATTTTTATGCTTTAGGAAACATTTATGTCTGAATTTTGGAGGGGCTTGGAACGAATTAGGGCATTTACATGGAAATGCTCTACTTCCAAAATTTTCTAGTTCCGAATTTTTTTTCAGAACCTATTAATTTTGTAAGTAGAGGTACCGCTATATTTTATTTTTGACGAAATGTGCTATTACCTGCTTGTGTCCGTGCTCTTGGCTCTGGCACCAACCCCTGCCCTGTGAGATCCACTGGAGGAGGACGATCCCAGCGAATCTGAAGATGAGCTACTGATGCTGTCGCTATCTTGACCCCGACCCCATGATGTTGCTGCCCATCCACCTCGTAACGGCCGCCGGCTGAGGGTGGGGGAACTGTCTGAGGTTGTCTCCGGAGCGCTGCTGTCAATGCTTGCCATACCTATCCAGAAAGATTTCATGTTACTTTTTGTTGCAAAATCAAGATATATATTATTGTCACGATGCATCATATCAAACTTTTTATTTGGCATTTTTTTAAAGCGTGAGTGACAATTATTTAAAGAATGAATGCTGGTATTTAAATACGCAACATGCCAAGTGAATAAAAATGGAAACATAATTGCCTGTCAGAGTGTTACCAGTGTGTTTCTTCTTCTGTCGGACAGGAGATCCCCAGCAGCGTTGGCTGTATCCACAGCGTGCCCCAAGTGCCAATCGGCTCGGCACAGTGTTGTCAAGCTTGAATGTGGTTGACTCGTTTTGACTGTCACTTTGATTGCCTCCTGAGACTACATGGAAGCAAAGAAACTTGAGATACATTCTGAAGCAATATATAGTGTCAATTCAAATGCTCAAAATGCTGCACAATTCAGATTATGTTCAGATTTAGGACAGAAGTTTGTGGTTTAAGCTGCGGTTGCATGAAAAAATACTATCTTGCGGGTGACCCAGGAAAATACGGTCAAGGATTATCGCAAGACACATACATTTTAGATACTCATACTGTTTGTTGCAAAGTATCTCGGCAAGTAATCCTGGGGAGGCCATTAGGGATGACGCAGGGCACACTGGAAAGACAACGTCTGCTGGCTGAACTGGGAATGCCTTGGGATCTCCCCAGAAGAGTTGGACGAAGTGGCTTGGAAGAGTGAAATGTGGGCTTCCCTGTTAAAAGCTGCTGCACCCGTTCCCTGACACTGATATGGGTTGAAAATGGATGGATGAATACGAATGCTTTCATTATTATTGTATGACAATTGCCTCTCCACACCTGGACATTAGAAGGAGTCTGAATCAAATATTGAGATGTTATTGAAATTAACACAAACTGGTAGTAGAATAGGTAGACTTCAGATGAGAAGCCTACAATCAATATGATTCCATAGCTGTTAAAGATGACATGACTTTTCAGGTAAAAAAATGTTTTCATGCTGTAGTCAATTTGAGATTAAAGAAGAAAACTTCCAAAAATATACATTTAGATGGTACTTCTTTAATTGCCCACTGCCTGTGTATATATGTAAATTCTACTTTAATAAATATCAATCTTTTTCACTTAATTGAACTGTGTTTTCTTTTCTCTTTTTTCTACCCACAATCTTGCTGCTGAAGGCTGTAAATTTCCCCAGTGTGGGACAAATAAAGGATATCTTATCTTATCTTATCTTAAATTTACTAAACAAACATGTCAGGGGGAGATATTCTCTATCATATCTAAGGATGTTCTGTGGTGATTTCTTTTCCTCCGTTCTTTAGCTCAGCAATGCCTTGGCAGTTGCAAATAGCGGTAGTTGAAAAGAATAAGAATAAGAAACACTTTATTTGTCTCACAATGGAGACATTCCCAATTTACAGCAGCAAAGTTATGAAAGGAAGAAAGGAGAAGAACAAAGTATTGGAGCTGCTGTAAAGGCAGCCACTCTCGCGTCGCCATCTTGAAGTCATAATAAAATACGAACAAAATAATACAACACAACACATTGGACACAGGCAGTCATTCAATCTTAATTACTTTTCTGCGTACTCTTTGTTGTTTGAAGCAGTAATAGATGAAAGAGGAGAGGATCAAAAGTGTCCTTTCACCAGTGGATCAGGGACGGCATGCATCTTTCATTATTAATAAATGCATTGTAATAAATTAAGACACAATTTGCATATTTATGTGGTGCTTTAGACAGGAAAATGAGATACGCCTACCAAACTTTATTCGCCTCTCGTGCCCCTGTATATTAGCCTGTATTTCTATGATGAATAATCTTAGCAAATCCAAAAACATCAGCTTCCGTGGCTCATATGTGCATTTTAGCAAGACAAACATTAACAACGTTATGGTCCCATCATTTGTGAACTTGAGAAGTTCCGTCTTGATCACTCAACTCCAACAAGCTCTCTCTCTCTCTCTCTCTCTCTCTCTCTCTCTCTCTCTCTCTCTCTCTCTCTCTCTCTCTCTCTTTTCTGTCTCCAAAATTAGAGTGAATTATGGATAAAATCAAACATAAAACTCAAATTCTGTTTTCACCCACTTTTTGTCTATTACCCAATAGTGTCAATTTGAACTTTACCTTAAGTTGAAATCCCTATTAAATGCACTGGTGGAACATATTGACAACACTGTCCATGCTTCTCTCTTGTTTTATGCAAATTGAGTGAAGCAGCCATCAAGCGTTTCGAAGAATGTTTAGCTCTGTGTGTCCGTGTATGTGTGTGCATGTGTTTGGACGCATGTTTATTTATGCGCATATGCATTAGTGTGCATGTATATGTGTGTTTCTAGATAAGCGGGAGGACAGTGTGTGAGGTTTTAGCTATGGATTACAGGTCTCTTAGAAAGGTTTCTATCCAGACTGCTGACTGACAAGAGTTGATGGGATTACAGGCAGCATGGCTGGAACTACACCATGTGGGTCCTGCAC
>NW_017805376.1:424978-428537 GCF_001891065.2 Hippocampus comes | reverse complement strand
TATATATATATATATATACACACACACCTGTATATACATACACACACACACACACACATCTACCCATCAGAGGATCATGGGCAAGCTGCAGCTACATACAAACCCAATTCCAATGAAGTTAGGACTTGCGTTAAACATAAATCAAAACAAAATACTTGATTTGCAAATCATGTTCAACCTATATTTGATTGAACACACAACAGAGGTGAGGTGTTTAATGTTCAAACTGATCAACTTCATTGTTTTGAGCAAATAATCAATAACTCAAGTTTTATGGTTCCAACATGTTCCAAAAAAGCTGGCACAAGTGGCAAAAAAGATTGAGAAAGATGAGAAATGCTAATCAAACATCTGTTTGGAGCTTCCCTGAAGTGCTCTGTCATTCACAAGCAAAGTTGGGGCGAGGTTCACCTCTTTGTGAAATACTACATGTGAAAATTGACAAACAGTTTAAGGACAATGTTCCTCAATGCACATTTGCAAGGAATTTAGGGATTTCATCATCGATGACACATACTGTCATCAAAGGGTTCCGAGAATTTGGAGAAATCGCTACATGTAAGCAGCAAGGCCGAAAACCAATATTGAATGCCGATGACCTTCGATCCCTCAGGCAGCACTTCATCAAAACCCAACATCAATGTGTCAAGGATATCATTACATGGGTTCAAGAATACTTCAGAAAACCAGTGTCAGTAAATACAGCCCCACGTTACATCCAGTGCAACTTACAACTCTACTATGCAAAGCAAAAGCCATTTATCATCAACACCCAAAAACGCTGCCAGCTTCTCTGAGCCCAAGCTAATCTAAGATGGACCAATGCAAAGTGGAAACGTTTTCTGTGGTCAGACGAGTCCAAATTTCAAATACTTTTCGGAAATTGTGGACGCTGTTCCCCGGACCAAAGAGGAAAAGAACCTCAACTCAACACAACTGTATTTATAGAGCACTTTCAAACAGCCATCGCTGCATACAATGTGCTGTACACGGAGCAACTAACATATACAACATCCTGACTGTTATGGACACAAAGTTCAAAAGCCAGCATTTGTGATTGCATGGGGCTGTGTTTGTGCCAATGGCATGGGTAACTTACACATCTGTGAATGCACCATTAATGCTGAAAGGTACAAACAGGTTTTGGAGAAACAGATGCTGCCGTACGAGCAATCTTTTTTTATTATTTATTATTATTATTTTTTTTTATGGACGCCCCTGCTTATGTCAGCAAGACAATGCCAAACCACATTCATGTTACAACAGCTTCGAAATAAAAGAGTTCAGGCACTAGACTGGCCTGCCTGCATTACAGACCTGTCTCTCATTGAAAATGTTTGCCACATTATGAAGGATAAAAAATGCTGACTGTGACCCCAGACTGTGGAAGAGCTAAAGTTGTACATCGAGCAAGAATGGGGGGAAAAAAATCCACCTTCAAAGCTTCACCAATTACTTTCCTCAGTTCCAAACGTTTCATGAGTGTTGTTAAAAGAAAACATGATGTAAGACAGAGGTAAAAATGACCCTGTCCAGGCTTTTTTGGAATGTGTTGCAGCCATAAAATTCCAAGTTAACTATTATTTGCAAAAAACAAAATTCATCAGTTTGAACATTAACTATCTTGTCTTTGTAGTGTATGCATGGGTCAGGTATGGGTTTTGGGTGGGCTACGTGGGAATGGGTCAAAACTGGTCACCCATGTCTGGGTAGCATATGGTTTATATATGTGCTAAGTGAGCATGGTTTAAACTGGTCAGCCATGTCTAGATCCTGTAAGGGTTAAATGTTGGCTAGGTGAGCATGGGTTAAAACTGGTAACGCATGACTGGGTGCCATAAGGTTTATATAAGGGCTAAAGCGGGCATTGGTCACAACTGTTAGGCCATGTCTGAGTCATGTATGGATTATATGTCAGCTAGGTGGGCATGCGTAGCACTGGCCACCAATGTGTAGATGTCATATCGGTTACATATGGGCAAAGTGAGTATGTGTTAGAACAGGCCAGGGTTATGTAAGGGCGAAGTTGGCATGGGTTAGAATTGGTCAACCATGTATATATAGGTTATGTGTGGGCTGAGTGGGCATGGGTTGGAGCTGGCTACCAATGTCTGGCACACACAAAGACTAGGTGGCAATGAATTAGAACTGGTGAAACAAAGATGTGTTGTATGGGTTATATAGTGACGAAGTGGGCCTGAGTGAGAACTAGTCACCAATTTCTCTGTCCTGTATGGGTTGTGTTTGGGCTAACTGGGTTTGGGTTAGAAATGGCTATCCACGTCTGTGGCTCATAAGAGTTAAGAGGACATAGGGTGGAACTGGTCACCAATGTCTCGTTCTCGTATGGTTTTGGGGATGGAGCAAAAATAATTCATACATGCTAAACAACTTTAGCATGTATATTTATATCCATATACTCATATTCATGACAAAACATGGCTCTTCTTTCTTTATGGTAATTCCACCTACGACAAGTAAAGCCCCTCTGCCTATCCAGCACATGTGGCTTGAGTGACCAAAATGAACAAATGGACACCCACAATCAATTTGGGATTAATGCAAGGTGATACAGTCCGTTGTGAACATCCCATGATTACGCGAGCACTATTATCGGCAGGTTGAAGCGACACAAGGATAATGTATTCAAATTCTTCAAAGGGAAGTAAAGTCATACATTTTATCTACAATAAAATGGTTTACAAACCCACACAAGTCTAACACGGTATTCTGATTAGGATTGCATTTGTGGAATAAGAATTTAGCAGGAAAATCGTGAAAATTACATCACAGCGACAAAGGACTCAGCTCGCAAATGTCACATGACCAAAAACAGAAAAAAGGTAAGCCATGATAGTTGTTACCTGAGCCCTGAGTCCCGATGTCACACTTCTGATCTTGGAGATGAAAGTGGACTTTCCTGAAAATTTCGGAATATATAATATATATATATGAGAGCTGTCAGTTTAGTGCGTTTTTATCGGCATTAATTGAAATTTATTTTAACGGGATTAAATTTTTTCTCGCGAGACGAATGCGGGAGACGTCACAGCGGATGTTACGTTGCTCTATAAATAAACCAGAAACAAAACAACAAGCGTGCTGCACATGTCCACACACGTTTGTTTTGCCAGCCATGGCAGCGCGCGACACCGAAAACGGATACTTTAAGAGTTTATGAATGCAAAGTTTACTTTTAAAAGGTTGCCAGATTGTTCCACTGACAAGACCAAAGTTACCTGTATGTTTTGCAGTCGTAAACTGTGCTATCATCATCGCACGTCGAGTCTGAAATACCACTGAATGGCCAAGCACACTGCTGACGTGAGTACTCCGCCCCTCATCTAAGACAGACAGCTATGGATAATTTCAAAGCGAAGAAAATGGATAACACGACGAAGAACACATTTGCTGAAGCCATAGCTAAATGTATGGCTACTTCATGCAAGCCTGTCAACATTGTCCACAGCTCGACTCAAGCTGAAACTGACGCGATTGTTACTTGTTTGGAACTATTTTGTGTGGAAGGTTACAGTGTTCCGTGGCCATATAAATAAAG
>NW_017805376.1:423840-424644 GCF_001891065.2 Hippocampus comes | reverse complement strand
AATTGTTATTTCAGTAAATATTTGCATTTTGCACATAGAAAACTGATTCATGATTCCATGTTGATGAGAGCATTAAAATGGGGAAAAATAGGACAAAAAAATAAAAAAGGAAATTCAGAAACGATCAAAAATGCATCATTAATCATTAATCACGATTAATTTTTTGTGAATTTGAGTTAATTATGACAGAAGCATTTTTAATGAGATTAAATATTTTAATCGTTTGACAGCTCTAATATATATCTATATCTATATATATATATCTATATCTATATATATATACATACATATATATATCTATATCTATATATATATAGATATATATATATAGATAGATAGTGCATATATACATACACACACAGTCAAACCTCGGTTTTCGAACGTGTCGGTTCTCGATCAATTCGATTTTCGACCAAAAATTTCAAGTTTTTTTATGCCTCGGATGACGAACATATTTCGGTTCTCGAACAAACTGAGCGCACTTGAATGCACCACTTGACTCCTCTCGCCTTCCTGACACGAGGAAATGACGCTTCCTGGGGTAGACGAGGAAGTGATGCTTCCTCATGTCGCTTTCCATTGTGAGCAGACATGTTCAATCAACTTTTTGTATATATATATATATATATATATATATGCGGCTGGCGGCTAGATAGCTCAGTTGGCAAGGCACAGGTTTGGCATGCGGGACGGGGGTTCGAATGCCGCTTGGGGCAAAAAAAATGAGCACATAACACCATCCAGTGTGGGTCCTTTGGCAAGATCCTTCACGCTAATGCCTACCTCATACAATGATGAGAGACA
>NW_017805376.1:417866-421620 GCF_001891065.2 Hippocampus comes | reverse complement strand
CTGTACAGAGACGAGGTGCGGAGACTGTTCACGTCAGTCAGTGCCTTAGCCAATCAGGATGCAGAACGCAATTCACTGTTTAAAAGCATTAAAAAAAAACTGCACTAAAAAAAAATCTGTGAAACAGAGAAGCCGCGGAAAGTGAACCGCGTTAGAGCGAGGAATAACTGTATATATAATTTTATCTGACTTACCATGTTTGTCGACCTTTCTAATGTAGTCGGACAAAAAAAATCTCCGTTCAAGTCCTTTTCCTCAAGCCATGACCACTTGAATGTGTTCCGAACACTCGTGTTTATTGCCTGGATGTCAGCTTGCCTGTCTAGCTGTTTGAACATTGCGCTGGGGCCGTACCTGGCCGATCACGCATGAATGAGTTTACACAAAACGCTATTCAAATACTCAACATTCCATGATTAATCTGCCTTTTGTGTGCACACGTGCACCCTTTGTGGCTTCCGTTCTTGCCGAAATTTCGAAATCTCTGCGATATGGCGAGGCCATTAGAATTCGAGGGGAAGGGGTGTTACTGTTACTAGTGTTCGTGCCTCAACATGGCTACACTCATGAAAGCAAAACAACAAACTCAAAAGCGTGTTCGTTCAATGTTGTCAACTAATATCCGGATTAATTTTAGGCTTTTTTTTGGGGAGGAAATTCCGTGAAAATTTGAAAATCCGGGAAAATCCGGAGGACTTTCCTCTCTATGATCTACTACAGCCATTGTCTGTCACTCACATGTGCCTGGAATATTCTGCAAATCAAACCTTCGAAGGCACTGTTCATCGTCTCCAGCCTGTATTCGGATAACCAACATTCTCACGACCCGAAATTAAACGAATACGTGGAGGAAATAAGGCCACTTTCTCCCCAACACTACACATAGTATTTGAGAAAGAAACATCATTGGTGGAAATTAATGAACTTATGCTAACCCTGTGCAATGAACTTCAGACCTTCTGTTGCATACAGTCATTCAGGAAAAGCAAGAAGTAAAAGTAAACAGTCTTACTATGGAGGGGCACCTATCAGAACGTGAAAAAAAATCAAAATAAAGTAACACATCGGAAGAAAAAATTCAATCCAACAACTATACAATTAACAAAAACAATCATCACAAAAACAATAATAATAATAATAACAATCATGAAAGGAATAATGGTTGATATCCCACGATGCTTACCACAATTATTAGTGCTCTGTCCTGCAACGCTGTTCTGTACTGGTTTTTGTTCATCCAGCTCTTCACAAGCCACAGCAGATAAGGAGTTGGAAGAAGAGGCCACCAAAGTGGTTCCAGAGGAAGATGAGGGGCCATGTTTTGACGGGCTGCGTAGGCTGCCCCCTGCAGGCTTGCTCGAGTAGAAGGAGCTCAGGGTCTGAGGTTTGTGGGTCTGACTCTCTCTGTCTAATAATTTATCAAGTATCTGAAGATAGATGAGAGAAGAGACGCCGATCTTGAGAATTAACATTTGGAATTATACAAGGGAAGCAAACATGCAAGCATGTACAAACAAATGAAGGTGAAATTTACATTGCCCTTCTCAACTGACCAATTTCTCCTGTGATGTCTTATTTGTTCATATTACAATATATTTGAAATGTGTTTCTTTTTACATTAAAATATGTTTTTCAGATTCGTTTATTAAAATAATGTGGTTTGTCCAACTAATGGCTTTTTAGAAAAGGGAACAATACTGAAGTATAATATACTGTGGAGGGAAAAAAAATCCTTTGGAATTCAAATCTTATCTCATTTTCATTTCAGTACAATAGATGGTCTTGTTCAACTAATAACACACAAACAATTAAGATTTTGTTTCATGTTTTTATTGGAAACATTCAATGCCAACCAAAGTGAGGAGTTGGTTAAAGACACCCTGCCTGAAAGAAAACATACAGCAGTTTTGGAAATGTATCCTTGCTGTTCCCAGCACTGCACTTTTCTGGACTGAGATGTCCGATGTTGTTCCTGGGATCTGTTGCAACCATTCATCCAGTTTGGGGGTCACTGCCCCGAGTGCTCCGACCACCAATGCCTTTACATTCCAGGCTCCCACCAGCTCCTCTTTGAGCCCTTGGTATTTCTCCAGTTTTTCGTGTTCCTTCTTTCTGATGTTTCCATCACTTGGGATTGCTACGTCCACTGCAACGGCTTTCCTCTGCCCTTTATCTATGGTCACGATATCTGGTTGGTTCGCCATTACAGTCAGTCGTCAGTCTGGATCTGGAAGTCCCACAGGATCTTCGCCTGGTCATTCTCCACCATTTTGACCTCGGGTTTTCCAGTCCATACCCCGCACAGATGCTTCGGTACATTATGCCAGCATCTTACACACTGCAGTTATGTGTTGGATCGTCTCAGGTGCCTCAGGACCCAACCTACACCTTGGGTCTTGTCTGGTGTGGTATATCTGGGCCGCTATGGCTCTTGTGCTCAGGGCCTGTTCCTGAGCAGCCTGGATGAGTGCCTCTGTGCTGTCCTTCAGCGACTGAGGACAGGTGGTACTTCACATAGGCGTTGTAATCGGTTTCTAGGTTGCCCAGCCTTCGTTCTCGCAGTGATCTTAGCTTTCAGGTCAGTTGCTGCCTCGCTCAGCATTTCATTAAATGGGGCTGGCCTCCAAATCTTATCATCTGCATTCATTGTGGCTTGCCTACCAATCTCTGGTATAACCTCCTCCTGGAATCTGTGTTGTACCTCATCAATCTCAAGTTGTGATAGCAATTGCCAGTTGTTTCGTGGTCAACCGTGACCGTGGAATAGTAGCATTCCAACAGAGCCATGTTATCGCATCTCGCCCATGTCCGCTTCGTCCATTTTTCATTAAGGTGCTCTGGTTCCTCAGCACATGACGCAGACCTTGTTTGGCCGGGCGACGTCTGACCCGGCATGTCATTCGTTTTATTGTTTCTCATCATGGTATGAGGTAGGCACTGGGACCCACATTGGATGATATTATGTGCTCATATTGCCCCAAGCGGGAATTGAACCCCAGTCTCCCGTACGCCAAACCAGTGTATTACCAACTGAGCTATCCAGTGCTCTCTCTCCCTCTCTCTCTCTCTCTCTCTCTCTCTCTCTCTCTCTCTCTCTCTGTCTCTCTCTAGCTAAAGGATGTATATTTAGACGTTTATACACCAATTACTGTTATGAATACAAAATATCATCATATAAAGATATAGTTGAATTCATTTTGTTTTTACATTCACAAGACTGTGCTGCATCTGAGTAAATTTGGGCTCAAGAAAACAAAATTAAACACATCTTAAGTCTGAAATCATATTCCAAAACCAAATGAGGTCGACGTCGAAACCCAAAAAAGAATTCTCCACAAAAAAGTTTTCATCTCACGAAAAGACAACATAAAAAGGGCGCATTGTGCTCAGTACGAACAATTTGTACTAGATTCCACCAATTTTTACTACATTCCACCTATCATTGTAATCTACAGTACTCTGTTGTTCATTGTCAGGAGAATGAGCATTTCTGTGCGTTCTGACGAAACGCATACTCGCTTTTGAGAGCACATGTTCCCTGCTGCAGAGAAGATCCGCGCTGATAGGGTGGAGGTTGAAGTGTTGCAAAGAACAGATTTTGTTACCTCTGATAGTGTGGGGAAACGTCACTCATTTTCATGGCACCATTTGAGAGGGGATATATATATATATATATATATATATAGAGAGAGAGAGAGAGAGAGAGAGAGAGAGAGAGAGAGAGAGAGAGAGAGAGAGAGAGAGAGAGAGACAC
>NW_017805376.1:412694-413349 GCF_001891065.2 Hippocampus comes | reverse complement strand
TATATATATAAAGTATATATTATATATGGTTTGAAGGGTATCATCTCCAGAATATGTACGAGCTTCATTTTTGTCCAAGAGTATTTATATAAGGGCACTTCAGAATAGGGTTCTGAACCACTTTTAATTCGCCAACCTTTCTGACACTGGGCAACAAATTTTGTTCCAAATTGCCTTGATCATCTTGAGACTTACTGGACACAAGCAAAACAGCCCGAGAACATAACTGGACCTACTGTTTGCTACACAGTCAGACCACCTTTCTTTTTCTTTGCACACAGAGCAGTGTTTTTCAAACCCTGTGCCACCGTGGTACACTGGTATGCTCCGAGATATTGTTAGGTGTGCCATGGGACATACATTAAAGTAAATATTCCCATCTACGGAGTTCTTTCAAATGGAAATTCCTTCACCTGGACTAAACACCTATGCATTAAAAGTTCGACTACGATGTTACATTAACGATCAATTCATAACAACGGAATTTCCACTACCCGGAACCCGGAAGCCATACAGAAGCACGCAGTGGCGCAAACACAAGCAAGTCCTGCTCGATACTACGGAGTAACTCTGTTTGCGCCGCTATTTACTCTCATTGGATACAAAACGGCGACATGTAAGTGACTCTAATAGCATGAGTTTTACTGGAATAGTG
>NW_017805376.1:404886-411796 GCF_001891065.2 Hippocampus comes | reverse complement strand
TTATAATATACTGTGCAATCACATACTAAGAGTTTTTACTCAGTTCAAGTTTAAAAATTAAAGTGCAATATTTGCTTTCGCTGCTTGTTACTTCTTGAAGAAAGTGTTGTTTTTGGTTTATACATTTTTGCACTTTATTTTGTTGTTTTTCAATCCAATTATGTTTTAAAAATATTTTATTCGAGTAAATGATCGAAAATTACTGCACTATTATTTGTTTTTCTTTTAAGTAAATTTAGCCTACTTTTGCTAAAAGAGAAAATATGGACTAGTGATAGTGCCTTGAATAATATCGGCTTCTTTCATTCATGTTATGGGTATTTTTATACAAAGGAAATTTTTTTGTGCCTGTTGAAAATTAAAGTTTACTGACATAGCCATAAAAAAATGTTGCTTTATTTATCTGACCGTATTGGAATGTATTTGTTAGGTTTTCGGTCAATTAAATTTGGTTCAATAAACAATATGTGGTTATTTTTAAAATTTTCAATGAACATTCGATCAGTCCGGCCCTCGGCTTGCAGCAAAAATTTTTATCTGGCCCTCCGTCCATTTGACTTTGACACCCCTGATATAACACTTTAATTGTTAAAATAAGCTTTTTTTCACATTTTCAGGTAGTGGTGTGCCGCGGGATTTTTTCAATGAAAGAAATGTGCCCTGGCTCGAAAAAGATTGAAAAACATTGACACAGAGCACAGAGAAAATTGCTAGCACCATTATGTTAAAGAATGATAATCGATAATCATCATTGAAATAACTTGGTAAGCTGATAAGAATGAATTAAGTTTCAATTTTGAAACTCTGCATCCAAACAATACCAATAAAACATGTGCATTTAAAAAACCCCTGTTTAATAGCGATAATAATAGGGTTTATACCCATCGTACAGTCAGTCCTCACCTTCTTCAGCTTGCTCTGATCATCTTTATATGTGATCATGAGGGTCAGAGCAAGATCTCCCTTAACTCTTCTTGTTCCTTCACAAAGCAGAGGATGCTCTGCCTCACTAACGGTTGTCTTCATCCCTGCATACAAAAAAAAAAAAATATATATATATATAAGTAAAAAAAAAAAAACCAAAAAACAACAAAAAATAACCTAAGACAAAATTAAGAAACACTTGGGGCAAAATAGTGTCAAATCTGACAGCAGCATTGAGAAAGATATTAAAAACAAAGAGTACATAATTTGCAAAAATCATTTGTACTCACTGAAATATTACAATTTCTGATGTAACGAGTTTCAAAAAAGGTCATTTTCTATCATAATAACAGACAACTGTCATGTTCCGTATTGGGCAGCAGGTGGCAGGCGTTCATTCTGCTGTCTGCACACCTGCTGCCTATTTGCCAATTATCTCTCCTGCTATATCTAAGCACTCCAGTTTCAGCACATTGCCGGAGTATTGCACGCCGTGCCACTGCTGTTGCCCATTTACTCGAACGAACTCGTACACTATCGCTGATTGTTATATTTCCTAGTCCTATTGTAGACTATTTTTAAGTACGTGCTGTACCCAATATTTGGCTACATATTCTTCCTTGCCGTTTTTTGCAAGCGTTTTCTGTTGTCGCGTTTTTTCTCTATTTCCTGGTTCTCATTTATTACCAGCGCTTTCTGTTTTTCCATTAGGCGGAGTTTTTCGTTAATAATAAATATTATTTTTGAGACAGAGTCCTTTGTCAGTGTCTGCTATTTCGGTGATCCACTCATTCTCACCTTTTTCTGTTACGCACAAAGCGGTTCTTTTCCCTGCTTCGTGCGTAACGTGACAACAACAAAATAGATATTTTCAATTATTCTATGAAAAAAAGATGAGAATACAACTTAAGCTGAAGCTACTACTTACCTTTTTTCACTTTATTCTGAAACCTCATTAAACAGACCGTATCAAATAAGAAATATTTCTAGTGCTGCTTTATAATAATAATAATAATAATAATAATAATAATAATCATACATTTTATTTGAAAGCGCTTTTCATCATACTCAAAAACACTTTACAAGAGCTCAAAACACAGGATAAAAATGTACACTTAAAGACAAGCATAAAA
Source organism: Hippocampus comes (assembly GCF_001891065.2). Lineage (NCBI taxonomy): Eukaryota > Metazoa > Chordata > Actinopteri > Syngnathiformes > Syngnathidae > Hippocampus > Hippocampus comes. Next base: position 409,739 of record NW_017805376.1, on the reverse strand, counting down.
GATTTACAAAAAACACATTTAGATGAACAAAAAAAAGCAAAAATGGGTAAAAGAGATTAAAAGGTGTGAAAAGCATCGCGGAACAGGTGAGTTTTAAGAGATGATTTGAAGGATTGGAGGTCAGTACAGTTGCAGATGTGTTGTGGTAGAGCGTCCCAGAGGGTGGGGGCGGCGACAGAGAAAGCTCGGTCCTCCCAGGTTTTGAGCTTGGTCACGGGGATGGCGAGGAGGTTTGTGTTTGAGGAGCGGAGGTTGCAGGAAGGAGTGTATTGGTGAAGAAGGTCGGAAAGGTAGGAGGGGGCCTGATTGTGAAGGGGTTTATAGGTGAGTAGGAGTTTAAACTTAATACACTGGGGAACGGGGAGCCAGTGGAGGTTTTTAAGGACGGGGGTGATGTGATCACGAGTGCGGGTGTGGGTGAGTAGACGGGCGGCGGCATTCTGGATATACTGTAGTTTATTGAGGAGTTTGGAGGTTGTACCGTAGAGGATGCTATTGCAATAGACAAGGCGGGAGGTGTTGAAGGCATGGATGAGGGTTTGAGCGCCGTTGAAAGAAAGTGAAGGGTGTAGACGAGAAATGTTTTTGAGGTGGAAGAAAGCAGTTTTGGTGATTTGGCTGATGTGTTGGTCGAAAGAGAGGTTATTATCAAAAAGGACACCAAGGTTGCGACAGTGAGTGGAGGGAAACAGGGTGCAGTTGTCGATAGTGAGGTTAAAGTTGGAGGCTGTTTGGGTGAAGGACCAAGGACCGATGAGACTTAGTGCAGTTAAGAGTGAGAAAGTTTGTTTGCATCCAGATTTGATATCTGAAAGACAGTTAGACAGGGTGGAGTGGGTTGTTGGGGTAAATGATTTGGTGGGGATGTACAATTGGAGTGGAACCGGAGACCATGATGACAAATGATTTGGCCGAGGGGTAGAAGGTAGAGGATGAAGAGAAGAGGACTAAGCACAGAACCCTGGGGGACACCTTGGGACAGTGGGGCAGTGTAGGAAGAGCAGTTGTTGATGTGTAATACCATGAAATACAAACAGCAAGGGGAGATCTTTATGCACAAATGTAGAACTGAATACCTCTTATTCAGCTCTACATTTCAAAATGATTAAAACAGAAATTGATTAGGAAAAAAAAAGATACTCCTGATGGACTCACGACATGTGAGAGAGGCCATAGGGGCCGGGTACAATGTGAGTTGGGCAGCAGCCAAATGGTGGGCCTATCCCCAACTACAGAAGCTGGCACGAGTATGTGGAATGTCACATATCTGGCAGGGAGGAGCCTGAGCTGGTGTGCATGATTGAAAGGTTTTGAAAAAACATTGTCGGGCTGCCCTCAAGATATAGCTTCGGTACCAGTCCTCTTGAGAGGGCCTGCCCTGGATAGTCTTGCAGGGTGCGATTTGGGTTAAGGGCCCCCCGGATTAGAACTCAAGCGGTGTTTTGTAATTGGACTTCTGTGGCCATCATAGATTACCCATATTGAACGCCCTGTTCTAACCAAACTATGTCCATATGTGAACTTAACACCAGGACCGACCAAGTCTATCAAATTTGTTAAAAATGGTAAATCATCGCGCAATATTGCAAAAGTTGTTGGTAGTGCCTTCCCTCTCTTGCAGGGAAGGAGCCGGAGCTGGTGTGCGAGGCAGAGAAGTTCCGACTTGACATAGTCGGACTTGCCTCCACACACAGCCTTGGCTCTGGCACCAGTTCTCTCGAGAGGGGTTGGACTCTCTTCCACACTGCCCACGGTGAGAGGTGCAGAGCAGGTGTGGGCATACTCATTGTGCCCCTCAGCTCAGTGCTTGAACTTTGAGGTTCACACCGGTGGACGAGAGGGGAGCCTCCCTCCAACTTGGGGTTGGGGACGGCTCCTGACTGTTGTATGTGCTGAAGCACCATTGTTTTGTTATTGGACTTCTGTGCTCGTCACGGATTGTCCATCACGAACACCATGTTCAATCATGAGGGTGTCCATGTGTGGACTTGGCACCAAAACACCTAAGGACTAAGTTCAATGATCGATCTTGTCGTCATTTCATTGGATTTACATGTTTTGGACACTCGGGTAAAGAGACGGGAGGAGTTATCAACGGATCACCACCTGGTGCTCTGTTGGCTCTGATGGTGGAGGAAGATGCCAGTTTGCTGGGAAGGTCTGGCAGAATCCCGGGCACATGGTTTGGGTTAATATGGGTTGTTTATGGGTGGGCGAGATTGGACCTCTTTTTTCTCAAATATGTCTTGCATCAGAAAATGAAAATCAATTTGTACTCAAATTGAATTTGATTTTGGAAAGCAATATCTACCAATGTTTTTCTTTTTGTATTATTTTTATTTGCTTATTAGGGCTCCAGCAGCAACCGCTGCGAGGTCCCTATTGTTTTTCAAGAAATTATTAAGATATGATCTCCAACTCTCACTGGAGCGGTTCGCAGAGAAGTGTAAAGTGGTTCGGAAATAAATCAGCACCGCCAAATCAAAACCCACTGCAGGTATGTGATGACATCCTGCCCCAAGAAGTTCAAGTATATTGGGGTCTTATTCACAAGTGAGGGAAAAATGGAACAGGAGATCGACACGTGGGTCTGTGCAGCATCTTACACGCCCGGAGAGAGGTCTCCCAGCTGTCTTGGAAATTCTTTGGTGTTCCCCTGGAAGAGATGGATAAAGTGGCTAGGGCCAGGGAATTCTGTGATTCTCTGCTAAAGCTGCTGCCCCTATGAGTCAACCCGGATAAGCAGACACAAATGGATGGATATTTTTGGCTTTTTGTAAGATGGCGGACAGTGCGCCAGTGTGTTCGGCGACGCTCCTGCTATTTCGTTTTTTTTTTACGACACGCAACGCTTGTTACGTTCCTAACAGCGTATCGATTGGTTTACGATCGCCAGTCGTTGTTATTGATTCAAAAACGCGTCGGAGATTCGGCCGCGTTTTGGCAAGACGGTGGTGAAAAGACGCTACCTCCGATTTTTGCTAACGTGCCGGCTAATCTCTTCCGCGTTCGGTCTCCCCCTTCACGACCGCCGCGGCAAACATAGCGGTCAGCTCATGAAGCTAAAACGGGATCTGAGACACACTTCGATCGCTACTCGTTCCCGAACGCACGGAATTACTCCGTCGTTGCGTGCCCTCGACCCCGTCACCTCGTGCTTGATAACATTCGTTGGCTCTCCCACCGCGCCATGGCATTTCTACCCTCCGCGGTTTTCTCGGCGAGGAGTCCAGCTAAATCTTTTGAGGGAATTCATCCGGGCTCAGCGATCGGAAGAGGCAATCCCTCCTGTTGCTCCTCCCACAAGGATTGCGTTGTTAACCGCCCGGTCGTTGACGAACAGGACCCATATTCTGAGGGAGTATTTCCTTTCCAATGACTTGGATTTTCTGTGTCTGAAGGAGACTTGGGCAGGTACTGGTGAGTACAACGCTTTACTTGAATTGTTGCCACCTGACTGTGCATTCCTCGATACCCCGAGGACCTCAGGCCCTGGTGGAGGAACGGTGAGTATCTTTAAGAACATTTTCAAATGTAAACGGTGCACATTCACCACATCAACCACCAGCTTTGAAGCACCCTTCTTTGAAGTCGGTCGTGTTTTCCCGGTGCTTTGCGCTGTCATTTACCGTCCTAAATACAAGACTTTTTAAGCGATTTTTCAACCTTTCTTGCAGAAATCAGGCTGAGATATGATCATATCCTCCTAATGGGGGATTTTAATATCCATGTGTGCTGTCCGGAGAAACCACTAGCAAAGGACTTCTTAAGACTTATCGACTCTTTTAATTTCGTGCAATATGTGACCAGCCCGACACATGAACAAGGACATATTTTAGACCTTGTCCTTGCTTATGGTCTACCGGTGTCAAATCTGGAAGTCCTTGAAAATGGGATTTCTGATCACATGGCAGTTTTATTTGACGTAGTCTTATCGCGTGCTGCTGTAAAATCTGCCGCTCCTAGTTGCAACCGCTGAAATTTTAACCCTCGCACTGCTAGTCGGTTCTCTGATGCCTTTAATAACCTTTGCATACCCTCGTCTAACACAGAGGAACTTACCTCTTGGTTCAACTCATCATGCCGTGCCATCCTGGATTTGGTGGCTCCTTCAAAAACTGTGCTCCCAAAACCTAAACCCGAGCCTTGGTTTAACGACAAAACTCGCGCAGCTAGGCAGGGGTGTCGCAAAGCCGAACGCAAGTGGAAAAAAGACAAATTGCAGGTCTCTTATCAAATCTCGAAAGACTGCTGGCGTGACTACCAGATCACAGTTCAAGAGGCCAAAAGAGAATATTTATCAAACCTAATTCAGGCTAACCGTCACAACCCACGTGTACTATTTAAAACCATCGCTTCTGTACTCAAACCCCCTCAGCTTACATGCTCAGAATCTTCACTCGAAATGTAACATATTCCTTCAGTTTTTCATTGATAAGGTCTCTACAGCTAGGACTTCGGTTTCAAATACCGCATTTGACTCCTCTGTCCATATTCCGTGTGCAGCGGTGCTAAATTCTTTTGAAACTGTGTCCTTGAAGCTTTTGGAGGATGTAGTTCGCCAGATGAAGCCATCTGGCTCCGCCTGCGACTCTCTTCCCCCGCATTTCTTTCAGGAGGTTCTACTGAGTGTTGGTGCATCGGTCTTGGACATCATCAACAGCAGCCTCTCTTCTGGTACAGTTCCCCAACAGTTTAAACATGCTGTGGTCCAACCCTTGATCAAGAAACCTGGTCTTGATCCAGACGTGCTGTCAAATTTCAGGCCCATCTCCAAACTGCCTTTCATTTCAAAAATTCTGGAAAAAGTGGTGCACATGCAGTTGAAATTTTTCTTGGATGAACATAACATC
>NW_017805376.1:390549-404107 GCF_001891065.2 Hippocampus comes | reverse complement strand
AATGCCGCTGCTCGCCTCTTGACTGGTACTCGTAAGAGGGAGCACATAACTCCTACTCTGGCATCCCTTCACTGGCTCCCCATACATTTTAGAGTTATTTTCAAGATCCTCTTATTTGTTTTCAAATCTCTAAATGACCTCGCGCCCTGAGCTCATCCGCCCCTACACACCTGCCCGGCGCCTCAGGTCTGCGGACCAGACATTATTAGAAGTACCAAGAACTAAACGGAGGCTCAGAGAGGATCGAGCCTTTTCTGTTGCTGGTCCCTCACTCTGGAATGACCTCCCACTGAACATTCGGCAAGCTTCCTTGCTGCCCATCTTCAAAACGTGCCTCAAAACTCACTTGTATTCTTTGGCATTTGACTCAGCATGACTTGGATTTTTTCTTGGTTTTGCTGTTCGGTGCTTTCTACCATCTTTATTACCGATTTGCTTTACTGTTTGTTGTATATGTTGAATTGCTCCATGTACAGCACTTTGTATGCAGCGATGGCTGTTTGAAAGTGCTCTATAAATACAGTTGAGTTGAGTTGAGTTGAGGAGAGTGGTTATCAGAAAGTGTAGTCCATCCAGACAATGAAACGTTGATCCACTTGGATTGTAGAGTCCATTTTTTTCTTCCCTTTGCAATCAATTCCCAGATTTAACTTCTTACAATATTGCAGATATACTGCAGCAATACAATAAGGCTTTGCAAATACACCAAGCCGAGCAACACCATCAATATTTTTAAAAATGGCTCAACAACGCCTCTTACAATTTTTTAGCAAAGCAGCCCTGGTTGTACATGTGACAAAGATCGACAACATTTGGGAGTTTTATGTAACAGCCCAAGAACAACATAAGACTCTCCCAGAGCCATCATGCTCAAGCTAACAGGAAGTCTGCATTTTTAATTTTATTTCACGTTTAGACCCACTTTGGTCTTTTATAGAGGTCACATTTTTAAAAAGTCCTCAGAGGTTTCACCTGATTGTCTTGAAACTGTAGGTGTTTTATCTAAGATGACCAGGAAAAGCAAAGCTTTTCAGTTTGCTGAACACTGTTTCTATGGTGACGTGCTGTTTGACAAGAAAAAAATCTGCTGATTTTGGCATTCTTAACATTCATGAAAACATTAAACACACACATCAAGCTTGGACAGTTAATCATTATTTTATGAGTTCATTTTGCAGTTAAAAAAATGGCTTGGCTGCACCCTCTACAAATCTTTCACAAAACAGCCCCGGTTGAACATTTCACAAAGATCAACCAAAAGTTGGAGGCGCATGTAACAACACAAGACCTAAAAAAAGTCCCTGCAGCCATATTCAAACCATAATAGGAAGTCAGCCATTCTTAATTTTCTTCAAATATTGTCTCATTTAGCTAGGTCTTATTTGATCAAAATAGCTTTTAATCTGATGTACAGTACTTCATTTTCTAAAATCCCAGTTGAATTGTGCCAGTAATACAACATACCAGTACCTCAATGTTGCCAGGGCTGCCAGTGCCATTTAAAGCTGCTTGCAGCTCTTGTATTAGTTTGTAATTCTTCTTCTTCTTCTCCTTTCGGCACATCCCTATTCAGGGGTCGCCACAGCGAGTCAGTAATTACCATCCGCCCCTGTAAACCGTCCTACCAACTCGCATGGTCGTCTTGGCAAAAGTTTTACGCCGGATGCCATTCCTGACGCAACCCTCCCCATTTCTCCGGGCTTGGGACCGGCACTGGGGAACAGTGCACCCCCAGGGGAGGGCACTGCCCCCCAGCGGCTGGGTTGTATTAGTTTGTAATTAATCCAACTTAATTTGTTTCAGCGAAAACAACCCAAAAAAAATTGCCTTGATAAATACTTGAAGCTAAAATTTTCAGTTCGTATCATGAAATATTATTTAAATGGATTTAAGTCTAACTATTGATTGTGATGAATTACTCAAATAATTTTACATTTATCTAGCGCTGTTTTCTCTGTACTCTGTAATGTACTACAGGGTACATATTTCCTCTTGAATAACTTCAGTATGTTGAACTGGAAGTTCAATGAGTTTGCTGCAAAATAGATGTTAACATTTTTTTACAAAACATTTCAAAATCAACTAAGATACATATTAAGCATTAGGTCCTTTTTATTGGTCATGCACGTGAAATAAAATAGATCAATAAATTATTTCACCCAAGTTGCACATACTATTTCTTTAGTGCAGAGGTGTCAAACTCATTTCACATTGTGGGCCACATATGGCCTCGGTAGATTTCAAGTGGGCCGGACCATTAAAATTATACCCATACCTGCAATAAATAACCAAAATATCATGTCTTTCCTTTGTTTTGGTCTAAAGAAGCACAAGAACATTAGGAAAATGTTGAAATTTAATGAACATATTTTTTTATGAAACATTTTATGAAGCACCTTAGATTTCCTGAGACAAATGTGCAATTAACTTCTATCATTCACATATATGCATTGCAACTGATCCCACTGATTGTACAAAGGCACAAAATTTTAACAATCAGTATTGAAAAATATAGTAATGCACTTTAAGATGAAACAAGATTAATAAAGAAAGTAATTTTTAAACCATTTACAAATGTGGATATAAAATCTAAATTTAATCCCTGGCTACAAACTAAGGAGAGTGCTATTAAATGTGTAAAGAATAAAGTAGTCATATGTCCTTGATAGCGTCTGCTGTGTTGGGTCTGTCTCAGTGACAGACTAAGGCTGCTGTTGTCTATTTCTCTGATCAAAACAATGTTGTCTTCTTCTCCAGTCAAGACAGTGTGTCCCCTAGCGGATACTCCATGAATTGCATCTTATTAAAAATATTCATTCCGTGTCTTTTATGCATTTTTTCACTTTTAAAATTTTCTGCGGGCCTGATCGAACCTCCTTGGGGGCCGGTTCCGGCCCGCGGGTCGTATGTTTGACACCACTGCTTTAGTGTATTCTTGTGCGTGAGACGCATGGGAGGCTCCTAAATTCGGAGGACTTAGGAGCCTCCCATGCGCGAGTCTAGCGCTACTCAGGATTATCCTGAGGCGCTTTTCAACGTACATTTGGTCATCTGTACCAGTTTTCTAACTGAATATCTTTATATGAAGGTTGAAAAGCTGTTCTTTTTTACTTGACTGCTCAGTGCATGGTGCTCAGGTATCAAGTGCTGCGATATGATACAGTGTTCCCTCACTTATCACGGTTAATGGGGACCGGGACACTGTGGTGCTAAGTGAAAAACTGCGATGGAGCTTTGGCTCCCCACCGAGGAATTTTTGTGTAAGTTTAAGTGGGTACCAGCATGTTTAAAACACGTAAACAGTATTTATACTTTCCATATTTGAGACAAAGACTACAGCAGTACACGTATTTACTTAAATCTTTAATTATAAAACCATATACAGTAATTAACATTCATCAACATTGCCTTCTGAGAGAGGCAAAGAGACTTGTTACGCTCACTTTACGCCACTCTGACAGTGTGGCCGCCGTTAGCCTCCAGCTAGCTGCTGGCCAGCTGTCACCACGCAGCCGATGTGTTTATGATCACACAATTAATTGGTAGTGAAGAGGAGGAGGTGAAGAGATACTGCTGCTTTTTTCACCCCCTCTCTTTCTCTGTTGATTGCTCGCTCGCACTCACGCTCACTTTTACTTTCGCTCTCACGCACGCTCTCGCTCTAGCTCTAGCATGTGCTCTCGCGCTCTCTCTCTTTCTCTCTATATCTGTCTCCCTCCCTCCCTCCCTCTCCCTCTCTTTCTCCCTGCCACGCATGTAGCAAACACAACAGCATGACGAGAAACTGATCAGAGAGTCCACAGCTGACGAGACACTGATCAGAGTAGACAGCGTGACTAGACACTGATCAGAGAGTCAACCACGTGACGGGACACAAGGGAAGATGCTGGGTGGGGCTGCAAAGATGCACAGCCAATCAGCTCCCGGGATAAATCCACTCATGCTGTCATTGGTCGCGCCGGGAACCAATCATGCGTACAGCCATGTACAAAACCTCTCAGTGATTTGGCATTTTTTTCTAAATACAGTAATTTGGGGGTGGGGGGGGGGGATGTGATGTAGTGAAGCCGCGATAAATGACGTATGATACAGCGAGGGATCACTGTACAATGTAGTAGCCCACACAATTCAACAATCTCTTGCGAACAAAGGGGTAGGTGAACACACTGCAGGAAGTTGTGATTTAAAGCATAAATCATCTCAACATGTTTTTGAACAAATTTACTTTTGGCCTCTCATGTCACACTCCTGGATCACACTGTTTTAGAACCATCTATATATAAACACAAATGCACACGCACACAGGCACAGACACACACACTTAATTGTTTAATTACCTAGTGCTGAAACAGCTGCACCAAAGCCAAGCTCTTCATCACCCAGCATCTCACTGCTGTGCTTGCGACTGGGTGGGCCGGAGCCAGTTGGAGACACAACTGCAAAGGAAAAAGGGGAACAGAAATGCTGCACACGAGCTATTCAGAATATCCTGAGTGAGTGTAACTGAATAATCAATGAAAAGGGACATGCTAAAAATATGCACAGTGCAATTGTTGAAATGGTGACAGTCACCTGGCCCTTTATTAAGGATGAAGTCAAATGTATTATATTCTTTCTGAAAACATGACAAAACGGGTCATTCTAGATCCAATTTCTCATAAATCTGCCACACACTTCGTGGCACAACCAATCCCAAATTGATTGGATCACAGCACAAAATGAAACCGAGTCACACACACTCACCGAGTGAATCTAGAGAAGCTTCATCATTCAACAACAATGTAATAAACCCAAAACATAATGCCAACACAACAAAGAACTTCATCAGGGGGACAAGTAAAAGGTTTTAGACTGGCCAAGTCAATCACTGGACCTTAAACCAACAAACATTATACCTCCTGAAGAGAGAGACTGAAGAGAGAAACCCTCAGAAACAAACAAGATTTAGTTTTTTTCCCTCAGAAAATGGAAATCTGATTAAGTTTAGCTATTCTAATACTGATTGCAAAAGATGCAAAAAGATAGAAACACATTTTTTTTAGTTGAAAAAATAGCTTTCTTTTGGTTGGCTGCATGTGTATAACACAACAGAACACAATGATCCGTGGGCCTTGCAAGATCTGTCAAAATCCAGCAAAATGGCTGGGATTGAGAAATTTGCTCCAGTGAAAAGGGGGTTGGGATGAAATGAGTTAAGATATAGTGGAGATGGCATGCTACTGACCTCAACTCAGGACATCCTGAGATGGTGGGGAAAATACTAAGATGCATTTTTCAATTCCACTTACACAATTTCCACTGAAGAAGCAGATGCTAAGGACTTTATTTTGGGCTCTCCTATTGCTTGAGTTGAAGTTACTGAGGTGGATTAAAAGATCCTTTGTATCAAGGTGACGGTCATGGATGAGATCTGCCCGGAGTTCTTGAAGGCTCTGAATGTTGTGGGGCTGTCCTGGTTAACACGCCTCTCCAACATCGTGTGGACATCAGGGACAGTGCCTCTGGATTGGTAGACCAAGGTGGTGGTCCATCTCGTGCCTGTTCCAACTCCAAGGCAATCACACTCCTCAGCCTCCTTACTCAAGGCTATTCAGGCATGCTGGAGAGGAGGGCCGGTTGGGAAGTAGAATCTCAGAATCAGTAAGGGCAGTGTGGCTTTCGTTCTGGCCATGGATCAGTAGACCAGCTCTACACCCTCTGCACGGTCCCCAAGAGTACATGGTAGTTCGTCAATTTAGGCGTGTTTTTTGGGAACTTCGAGAAGCCGTTCGACTGTGTCCCTCGGGCAGTTCTGTCGAGGGTGCTTCAGAAGTATGGTATCCAACGCCTTGATACAGGACGTTTGCCCCTCGATGGCCATTGTCAGTGTCATGTTCCTGTTTTTGGCCTGGCCAGCAGGTGGCAGACTGAGCAGACTTGCTGGTTGCAAACCTGCTGCCAATCACGCAATTTCAGGAACTCTGTATTTAAGGACCCACAAACTGTCTGCTGGTTGTCGGAGTATTGGTTTGTCTTGCTGCTTTCCTTGCTCATAGACCTTTGCTATAGACCTCGTCGTATTCGCTATTGATCTCTCGGTACCATTGGTTTTGTAAATATTGTTTTTGTTTTAGTGAATTGGCTTTTGCTGCGTGTATTTGATACGTTGTTTTTCGTTTGTAGTCTCGGGTTTGTTTTTCTTCCTTGGCTTTAGTGCAAGCGCTTTTGGGTTATCGTTTAGTTTTTGTGCTCCCTGGTCCTTGTTTTGATGAGCGCTTTATGTTCCTACTTTGTCGGTGCAATTTTTGTACATTAAACCTTTTTGTTATTATAATAATAATAATAATAATAATACATTCTATTTATAAGCGCCTTTCAAAATACCCAAGCGGCTGAAAGCTCTGCACCCCATCGTGCTGAGACGGGCAGAGGGTACACAGAGGTGGAGGGAGGCCGAGGACCTAAGGGAGCGAGACGGAACAGAAATTTGAAGAAGGTCCGACAGATAGGGGGGGGCAAGGTTATGAATGGCTTTGAATGTGAAGAGGAGTATTTTGAAGTTGATCCTCAGTTTGACAGGGAGCCAGTGCAGCTGTTGGAGGATGGGGGTGATGTGATGGAAGGAAGGGGTTCCAGTGATGATACGGGCCGAAGAATTCTGGACCAATTGAAGTTTATGGAGGAATTTGTTGTGGACACCGAAGAGAAGTGAGTTGCAATAGTCAATACGGGAGGTGACGAGACTGTGGACAAGGATGGCAGTGGAGTGAGGGGTGAGAGAGGGACGGAGACGGTTGATATTGCGTAGGTGGAAATACGCGGACCGGGTTATGTTATTGATATGAGAGTGGAACGATAGTGAGCTATCGAGGATGACACCCAGGCTCTTGACCTGAAGGGAGGGGGATACAGTGGAGGTATCAATAGTGATGGAGTCCTTGTGTGGAGTCGACAATTTTTGGGATCCAAGACATTATTCGGTTTGTCCGAATCGTGATAAGAGTTTAGTCCGCATTGCCGGCAATATGTTGGACTTGGCCAAGGGTGCTTTTTGGCACTAATTTAGCTTATTTCTTTTATGGACAGAATTTTCTCAGCACAGTCAAGGTGCTGGGGGTGTATGGTTTGGTGACTTCAGAAAAGAGTGGCACTGCTTCCCCAGGTCGGGAATGAGATCTTGCGCCAGGTGGAGAAGTCCAAGTATTTGGGGGTTTTGTTCAGAAGTGAGAGAAGGATGCAGCCATAGATTGACAGGCAGATCGGGACAGTCTGCAGAGATGCAAATATTCTGTGTCCGTGGATAAACAAGAAGATGGGCTGAGAGGCAAAACTCTGTTTACTGGTCAATCTAGGTTCCACCCTCACCTATGGTCTTAAGTTGTATTCATGACCAAAAGACAAAGATCAAGGATATAAGCGGTCAAAATGAATTTCCTCAGAAGGGTGTCGGGCCCTAGAGATAGCAGAGTAATCCAGAAAGGGATCAGAGTCAAGCCATTGCTCCTTTTAATTGAGGGGAACTACATGAGGTCAAGTGGGTATCTGATCCGCATGCCTCTGAGACATAGTCCCTGGGTGTTCCCTACATGTTCCAACGGGAAGACATCATATGAAGAGACAATGGAAATTCCTCGGGATCCTCACAGAAGAGCTGGACAAGGCCAGGACTTCTTTGCTTAAACTGCTGCCACTGTGTCCTGACCCCGGACTAATGGAAGAAGATGGATAGATGGAAAATAACAAGCCAGAATGTGAAGATCTTGATGTATGGTTTGAATTTGTTGCTAAATTTATGTCAAAGGAAAATAAATATACTGTATAAACAATGCAGCTTTTCTTCAGAACACCTGAAAAGCCCTTCAAATACATAAACACAAAGATTGAGTTGGATTTTGTTCTTACCTGGGGCACAGAGGACATCAAAAATAAAGCTGGCCAACATGAGAGGAAGGACAGGTCTGTAACCACAGTAGTTTCCATCTCTGAGCTGCTGAGCCCTCTCTCTGATGACAGACATTTCCACGAGACCCATCGGAAGTTTCTTCAACAGAGCCACAATATCTGACTCTTGGTAAGCCAGCTTCACCTGGTTAATTCACACAGTCAGTCATGTTCTGCATATCATCAGGCCTCATTTTTATGTTGTTGTGTGGAACCAATTTCTTGAGCATTAACACTTCTAATGGGAATTTGACATTTAACAGTGCTAAAATGCATTTTATAACTAACTGTACCATTGTGAGTGCTGACCATGTTCAGTGCAGATAGGCAAAGTTCCTTACTCATGCAACTTCATCCTGTTATCTGAAAGTGGAGCTGTCCAAAGTAGTGATTGTCCTGTGTGGTCTGACTTTAACCCCTCCCAAGAAGAGAAAAATGCGATAAAAATGGAGCACCCCACTGCTCGGGAAGGCTCCGTCACAGATCTGTCAATGGTGTTTCTCCATATTTTTGGTAGCTGAAATAAATCTCAACATTTTACAGACTTTCGTTGTCTTGGTTTCCCTGGACAAGACAATTTTGCACCCCAGATGGGACCTCAAGTAGGTTGCCTGAGGTAGACGGACGAGAGCTGGACTGCACAACCTTCTTCACAAAGACGAAGAACTCTTCCCTCATAAATTTGAGAGGGGAGGATAACGTCCAACTCCCTGAGAGCACCTCTTTGAACGAACTCAAACTCTCCTTTGACACGGTAAATCCGATTTCAAAATTCATGATAAGTAATGACCTGAATATTTTATGGATTTGAAGATGAGATTTATTTTATTTTAATTTCATGTCCGTGTTTTAATCTATTCAGTTCCGTCTGCTTATTTGTGCACATGGGTGTGATGTACTGTGTACTTTTTCAACGCCGACACGAGGCAGCCAAAAGTTCATTTCAACCCACTTGGGCGAAATGGACTATAAGGCCAAACATTTCCTTGGATTACTTAAAATGCATCACTGGTCACCCAACCGTGCACACTGAATTGGGAAAGTGCCAGAGGAACACAGACTGGTGTGGGTGGACATATTTATGAAATACAACACCTCACTCTCTAACTCTGCTGCTGTGGAGAGGTTTTTTTTTTTCAACAGTGTGACATCATTGACCAAAGAGGTTTGACAAGCTGGTCTTCCTCAAGGGGAACATGTCCCCATAGGGATACTCCACCTGCAAGAGGCACTTTGAGGAGGAGACGCAGCAGGGGGCCGAACACAGCTAATTCACTTTAAATGTTCATGAATTATGAAACTTCTACTGTTTGCTTCTCTTTCATGGTGTCATGCAAAGATGTTTTTTGGCGAGAAAGGGAGATGGTGAGGTTTAAGGATGAAATGCTTTAAAAGGATGAGGACGGAGGACCAATTATTATATGAATAAGGAAGGAGGGATGGTGACGGAAGGATGCCCAGGTTGCAGAAGACGGACCGGCAAAATAGGGTCAAGTGCCCATCTCTGTTACTAGGGACCTTGTAAAAGAAGATAAAAACAGAAGATGCTAATTTATGTAATCTACAGATCTCTGCTACACGCTATTTAGACTGATATGCTGAAAACGCATTTAATTTACCATCATACTTAAGAATAAAAAGTGATTTAATCAAATGGCTGAGCGTCGAACCTCTAAAGCTTTGGTAGATGCTGGTGGTCTCTGGAGTTCCAAGGAAAACATGCCGGTGTTGAAGGCCAGATTATGGAGCTCCAGTCGATCACTGAGGACAGTGATGAGGAAGGCTGCTTTTGACAATGTGTTGGTGGCCACCTGTGTCTGATGGCCAGTCGACACTTTATTCTTCTTTGCCTAAACAAACAAAAAGGCAAATATGCAGACGTGAAATGATACATGTACGAGAACACGCACCTATAGTAGACATAATTATAAATACATTAATGCACATGAACAGGTACTGTATATAGATAGAGTAGAAATATATTTTTTAAACTATGGATCATGATTGTTATACTTCACAATTATATGCTGTTTTGTGTTGTCTACTCTAACTCATACAATCTCAACAAAATACATTCAGGTTTGTGACTAAGATCACAAATTTGAATGGCACCTCCCGATGTGAAGTATTCATCCATCAATTTTCAGAACCACTTACACTCATGAGGGTCGCAGGCGTGCTGGGGGCTATCCCAGCTATATTCGGGCAGTAGGCGGGGGACACCCTGAACTGGTTGCCAGCCAATAACAGGGCACACATTAGCACATACAATCATTAGCGCTCACACTCATGCCTCGGGACAATTTAGAGTGTTCAATCAGCCTGCCATGCAAGTTTTTGGAATGTGGGTGGAAACAGGACTTACCTTCGTCTGTGGCTGTTCCACTTTAAGGTCAGGAGGGTTCGCCAGAAGTTCCTTTGCTAAATCCACAGCCAGTTGACATGCTTCATTATTGTATCCATGAGCATGTAGAGCCTCAGCACATGCAAACAGCACCTATTCAAACAACAGCATTTGGGGTCATACTATTCAAAGCATACCATGCCCTGTGTTACCATAAAATACAAGTTTAATTTGTTCCGTGGCCACGCTGTAATTCAAATCACTTATGTCTCAAACCAAATTTTATGATTGAAATGAATGGAAATACTGTTATTATTATTCTGTTCCCAGCCTCGGCCATATTGGAGTATTGGCACATTCGGATACTGGGACGTGGGGGTATTGGCACATTGGAATTGGAATTTGGCACGATAAACCTCTTTCATGGATATTACATATTTTTTTGCCAGGCCTGAAATGTGTTACAGGTTTAGTGAGTTTTCACACGTTTAGACCCTCACCTGGAATCCCTTCTCAACATCTCTTCTTTTTCCATGCGTGGGGATTTAGAGTTTTCACTTACTCTTTTTTTTTGGGCAAGTGGGGTCAATGGGGGTGATGGATGTGGGGTTAGTAGGGGGCGGTTGTGAACCATTTTTGAACATCATCAGATTTTCATTCGGATTAATTTCACGATCAGTGATGGACATGTCTAACCAGTGGCATTTTTATTTTTACGATGACTGCCCAACTTGGGGATCAACCCTGTGCCGCCAGTGTGTCATAATAATATGCGAAAGTACACAATTTTACAACTCAAGATGGAATCTGCTAACGCTAAATATTTTGATATTTGGGGCGGAGTCGATGGACCTTCCTCAAAGTAGTCAAACCTTGCCTCACTATCCCAGCAGGATGCCCATTGAACATGCACACTGATGTATTATTGATCAGCCAATCAATGTGCACCCAATACATTTACATTGACCAGTATGGCCTTGCCCTCTACACACTCCAACTATGAAGTCGTTTGAGACTCTTTCCTGAGTAAGGGCGATACAAATAATATTAATTTGCATTTGCTGTTAACTACTATTTATCTTTGGTTGGTAACAGACATAAACGCATGAGAATTAATCCCTCATCTGAGCATACCTGAGCATATGCATAAATTATCTGTTCTTGAGCATAGTGTAGCGAAGAACCCGACAGCCACACAACCGTCACACAAGACCTCCACATACTGAAAATCCATGCAACTTTTTAAATTCTATGTTGATTCAACCATTTTTTTCAGACACCATGAACATCCATCAACCCATGGAGCAAAATTTCCAGGCTTCGAGACCACCAAAACACCTCAAAATGGCTTCCTCTCTAGACGGCATCACTCCGGGATATCCCCTTTCATCTCAACCTGGCATTGCTGGGGGAAGGACAATCCCACAATGAGACAACTGCAACCTCTACACCAGGGGTGTCAAACATACGGCCCGCGGGCCGGAACTGGCCCACAAGGAGGTTTGATCAGGCCCACAGGATAATTTAAAAGTGAAAAAAATGCACAAACGACACGGAATAAATATTTTTAATAAGGTGCAATTCATTGAATATCCGCTAGGGAGACACACTGTTTTGATCAGAGGAAAAGACAACATTGTTTTGATCAGAGAAGAAGACAACAGCAGCTTCAGTCTATCACTGAGACAGACCAAACACAGCAGACGCTATCAAGGACGTGAATACTTTATTCTTTACACATATTATAGCACTCTCCTTAGTTTGTAAGCTGTAGGCAGGGATTACATTTAGATTTTATATGCTCGTGTAAATGGTTTAAAAATTACTTTCTTTATAAATCTCATTTAATCTTAAAAGTGCATTACTATATTTTTCAATACCAATTACTTGTTAAGGTTTTGTGCCTTTGTACAGTCAGTGGGATCAGTTGCAATGCATATATGTGAATGATAAAAGTAAATTGCACATTTGTCTAAGGAAATCTTAGGTGCTTCATGAAATGTGTTGTAAAATAAATGTTCATTAGATTTCAACATTTTCCGAGTGGTCTTGTGCTTCTTTAGACCTAAACAAAGGAAAGACATATTATTTTGGTTATTTATAGCAGAGTATGGTATAATTTTTAATGGTCCGGCCCACTTGACATCTCCCGAGGCCGGACGTGGCCCACAATGTGAAATGAGTTTAACACCCCTGCTCTACACGTTTGCAATGTGCCAAATAAAGTGAAATGCAATAATTACAGGCCTGAGAATTTCACGGTAACAATCGTTTCCAGTAGTGTGTCGTTTCCGTGGGTTCATTGGTACGGTACCCAAAAATCGTTTCCCATAAAAATCACAGCACACTAGTTGACTGTACGCAATGGAATATCTCCCGTGTGATCAACGTGATTTCACTGTGCCCGTATGTGTGTTTGTGGTGTGGCGTGTGAGTGTTTTTCTTCTATTGGTGGGGCGGACCAGGAAACATTATGTGCACATGTGGGTTGCTATTTTAGTCTGCATGCTGAGAAAGCGCGTAGATGATGAATAGAGATGGCGACGTAAAAAACACCGAAAAATGTATTCGTGACCACATTTAAGAAATGGGAATGCCAGTCGGATTTTTCTTTCGAATCATCCAAAGAAGGGTGTATTACCAAACTGACGTGATGTATGCACAAAACACGAAAGAGAAATACGACAGGAGGCACGATTCTGAGGCAAGTCCTTGAAGTTGGTCATTTCATCTAAAGGCTAATAACTATGAAAAATATTATGAAACAGCCTTAGTTATTCTACAATTTACTAGTTGTAGACATGGTAACTTTGTGAATAAGCCATTTGTCACAAGCTGCAGTAATGTAGTAACGTGTGGTAGATTATTTGGTCAAACTGATCGTAGATTACACAGTGCATCGTCTTAGAGTTGCAAAGAGGACGTCAATCCATATCAATACTGTAAGTCTATATATATATATATTAGAGCTGTCAAACGATGAAAATATTTAATCGTGATTAAAAACGCAACGTCATAATTAACTCATAATTAATCGTGATTACTCACGCATTTTTTATCGTTTCTAAATATCCTTTTATATTTTTTGTCCTATTTTTTTCCCGTTTTAATGCTCTCATCAACATGGAATCATGGATCAGTTTTCTATGTGCAAAATGCAAATATTTACTGAAATTTCAATTTTCAATTTTACATGAACATTTTTCACTTGGAGCAGTTATTCACACATAATCTCTCACACAATATTACTGTCCATCAACAACAGTGAAAAAAATATTTTGTCACACAACAGCT
>NW_017805376.1:375175-390504 GCF_001891065.2 Hippocampus comes | reverse complement strand
TAAGGTAAACTAGTACTCAGCCTATAGTGGATTTAA
Organism: Hippocampus comes; assembly: GCF_001891065.2. Classification (NCBI taxonomy): domain Eukaryota; kingdom Metazoa; phylum Chordata; class Actinopteri; order Syngnathiformes; family Syngnathidae; genus Hippocampus; species Hippocampus comes. The sequence continues at coordinate 390,468 of NW_017805376.1, read as the reverse complement.
GCCATGGTTGCATACTTCGTTTTTCTCAAGTTTGCTTTGAACACAGCAGTCAGGCTATGTTGATTCTGTTGGTCCTTCTTGCGCGGAAGTCTTTCTATGGTTTTGTGTAGACATCATTTCGGATGACTACACTTGGTTCGCGGCACAACACTGGAGACGTTTTCTCATTTTCAGTGTGGTCACTACCACTGCACTGCTGAACTCTCGACGTGCCTCAGCGCACCGTCACTGTCGGACGAACATAGAGAAGCTCCACCCCCTTTATTTATATGGACACGGAACACGGTAACCTTCCACACAAAATAGTTCCAAACAAGTAACAATCGCGTCAGTGGCACACATCGTACTCAACCGGCTACCTCCTCTTTATTCATCAGAGGCTCATCAACCTAGTCTCTTATTTCTCTCCCAAAACAGTGTCTTCTCCCGCTTAGTGTACCTTAGCCTTCTCCGCTTCATACAATTTCTGTACATAGCTTGTAATGGAGACTCTCGCTGGCAATCCATAGTGGAGTCGTTCGATGCAATGCGAATGATTTCGGCTAGAGTCTAGCTGTGGACAATGTTTACAGGCTTGCATGCAGTAGCCATACATTTAGCTATGGCTTCAGCAAATTTGTTCTTCGTCCTGTTATCCATTTTCGCTCTGAAATTATCCATAGCTGTCTGTCTTAGACGAGGGGGCGGAGTACTCACATCAGCTGTGTGCTTGGCCATGAAGTGGTATTTCAGACTCGACGTGCTATGATGATAGCTCAGTTTACGACTGCAAAACATACAGGTAACTTTGCTCTTGTTAGTGGAACGATCTGGCAACTTTTTAAAAGTAAACCTTCCATTCATAAACTCTTAAGGTATCCGTTTTCGGTGCTGCCATGGCTGGCAAAACAGACATGGGCGTTGACCTGTGCGGCGCGCTTGTTTTGTTTCTGGTTTATTTATAGAGCAACGTAACATCCGCTGTGACGTGTTGCCACATTAATCTCACGATAAAAAAATTAATCATGTTAAAATTAATTTAATGCCGATAATAACGCGCTAAACTGACAGCTCTAATATATATATATAATAAGGTCATTTTAAAAAAGATTCATCACATGATTTTAATAATTCAATTCCTATTACATTTGATTTGATAAAGGGGCTGAGTAGCCATTGCTATTGTGTATATTTACATAAATAGTACACACACACACACACACAATCATGTTAATAGTCAGGTTTACTTGTGGTCCATGGTATATAGCCAGATTTTGTGGTATGCTGTATTCATGATGCCATATGAGTACAATAAAAGTGTTAAACAACATATTTTGATCTATTTATTTTATTGAATAAACCTGGAGGATACAGCTGCTAATGTAATTATGTTCATTGTTAATGCATAGTTTCCAAAAATTTACCTTTTAAATCTTATACTTTTGAGTATCAGAATTCTTAATTTTGAATATCAGTCAAAACAGAAAAATGGGTCCCATGATGAATGTTTACGGAACCCAAAATTAGTTAGAGTGGTTTCCCAGTGGGTAATCTAACGCAACCGAAAAAAAAGTTTCGGTTCATTTCTGAAATTCTCAGGTCTGTAATTATGAGTGAATGATGTGTGAGGTTATATGGTTACTCTATTAACCGTACGTTAAATGACCAACTTAGTTCATAATAAGTGCAGAGGTGCAGGGTTCGATTCCGGCTCCAGCCTTCCTGTATGGAGTTTGTATGGTCTGCCTGTGCCTGCACGGGCTTTCACCAGGTACTCCGTTTTCCCCCTACATTCCATAAACATGCATGGCGGGCTAATGGAACACTCCAAATTGTCCCTGGATGTGATTGTGAGCACGAATGGTTCTTCATCTATGTGTGCCCTACGATTGGCTGGCAACCAGCACAAAGACAACTGGTATTGGCTAAAGCACACCTGCAACCGGATAAGCGGATTACAAAATGGATGGATATTTACAACATATCACTGTATGTGGTGATGTCAGATATAGTCGGTCATGAACTAAGATAATGTGATGTCCCCACCAGAAAATGAAAGTGATATGGGATACACCAGTGGTTCTTAACCTGGGTTCGATTGAACACCGGGGTTTGGTGAATTAGTCTCAGGGGTTCGACGGAGCCTCTGCCATGCAGGTTAAGACACACCCGACTCAACATGTCAATTAATTATGGAACACCCGCTTGGCCATCACTGGCTGCAGATGATCATGTTACATTGCTTGTTCAATCAGTGCTGCGGGAATTTTAGTTCGCTCAGGAGTCAACGTGTGACTGTCGTGATAGTACGTCATTTAATTTTTTTTAGAATGTTTTAATGCATGCTATGTCGAGCAAAAAAAAGAATTCACATGCATTAAGGAACGTGATGGGAATCATTATCTGCATGATTTGTCATGCCAAGTTAAGCAACTCTAAAATCGCACCAGCAAAACTGAAGAAACACTTCTTGAATCCGATTTTTATTTTTCATTAATGAAGGGTTCGATGAATGTGCATATGACCTGGTTGGGTTCGGTACCTCTAACAAAGTTCAGAACCACTGGGCAAAACAGTAGGAAATCACCAAAGTTCCAAAAGAAAAGAAAAGCTATATTTGTCATCAAAAATTCCAGCTGAAAGAAAACAATAGATATTCTGTCCCATGTTTTGTATTCCTCGGTATAGATAGGATTCATTGATGTCACAGGTTTACGTGATCTTGTGAATAAGTGACATTTTGTAGGTCAGTCTACAGCGTCCACACGTCTCAGAGAGTATTTCTCGGACCTCTGTTGCCTTTGTGTTATTTTTCTTTTGAAAATGTCAGACTCATCTTCTAACGGAATTTCTGTAAAGCAATTGCTTGCGGAAGGTATAGATCAAGGTATAGATCAATGTCTGTTACCATTTACAATTTGATTTCGATACCAAATGACATGATTGACTGGAGGAAAATACAGAATGTCTTAAGTAAGGGTAATAGACATTGTGTATAACAAATTAATTAGGAAACGATAAATGTGTTCTGATTTCACAACATATGGGAGCTCAAAAATTTCAGGAAAAAAATTAAGAATTTCTGTACAACTAAGTTTGATTTAGTTGGGCAAATATTTTTAAATTCTACATCATAGCACTAACTAACTACTCACAATTTTTTTTTCAAGATGGTGCCACGAGAGTGGCTGCCTCTACAGCAGTGCATATCCCTGTTTGAGTTTCATTTGTCCTTTTATTTCATTTATTTCTTCTTCCGATTTTGTTTTGTGTGTTTTTGTATCCCAAATCTACAGGGGGGAGATGGGCATCTTCATTTCTGCTCATCGCCATTATTTTCCTTTAATTTTTTTAAGTTTACTGTTTCCTGAAACCTCGCTCGCACACATGACCCCATTGTTTACAGTAGGGACCAGCTGTTAGCTTGGCGGGCTAACAGCAGGCTACTGGCTGGCGACAAACGAGACGTTCCCCGTGAGTTGAAGAGGAGGAAATTGGGTTGACAGGCCGGGAAGGAGCGCTGCAGAAGGAGGAGAAGATATAGACACGTCCTCCCGTCCATCATCACGGGGAATGTAAGATCGCTCACGAACAAGATGACGCTGACCCGGCATCAGAGGGAGTACCGCAAGGCTACCCTGCTGCTATTCATGGAGTCATGGCAAACAGGAGTTACTCCAGACACACACGCCGAGTTGGAAGTCTTCCAACTCGTATGAGCGGACAGGCAGGGAGTGGTAAGAGAAAAGGAGCGGGATTGGCTGTGTTTGTGAACGATAGATGGTGTAATCTCAGGCACATCACCTTCAGGGAGCAACTCTTCAGCCGGGACATTGAGCTGCTAGCAATTAGCCTCAGGCCGCACTCCCTCCCAAGGGAATTTTCGTACGTCATAGCTGTGACTGTGTATGTTCCCCCGTCGGCAAATGGCAATGCAGCGTGTGATGCCCTGATGACTGTAGTGAAAGGGCTACAAACACAGATCCCCAACGACATGCTGATTATCTCTGGGGACTTTAACCACGTCTGTCTGTCGTCCTCCCTACCAACAAGAGACAATAACATTGTAGACTTGTTTTATGCCAACACCAAGGAGGCATATACACCCCAGCCCCTACCCCCCTCTTGGAAGAGCGGACCACAACATTGTGCATCTACAGACCCCTTGTACACAGGCAGCCAGCTGTGACTCGCATGGTCAGAAGATGGTCCACGGAGGCTGAAGAGGCTCAGTGAGACTGCTGGCTGCATAAGGTTAGCTTTGCTAGCATCCTCCTGTTGCCCACCTCCTCCAGAGTGTCCAGGAAGCAGCCCAGGACAGAACTGGCCCTCCTGACCAGTCAGTCCAGTCTCTCTCTGTCCCGGGCTTAGATGCTGCCTGGCCTGCAGACTATGCCATAATGGATGGCCGAAGCCACCACTGAATCATAGAAGGTCTTAAAGAGTGACCCCTGAACCCCAAAAGACCTCAGTTTCCTGAGTAGGAAGAGGCGGCTCTGTCCCTTCCTGATCAGGGCGTCTGTGTTGGTAGACCAGTCAAGTTTATTGTTGAGAAGAACACCCCGGTACTTGTAGGAGGTCACCCTCTCAATGTCCGTACCTTGGATGTTCATCAGTGCAGGTGAGGAATGTTTCCTGCAGAAATCTACAACCAACTCCTTAGTTTTCCCGGGGTTGATCTGGAGGTGATTCTGCTGGCACCAGTCCACGAAGTCCTTCGTCAGTCCCTTGTACTCCCGATCGTCTCCCTCTGTAATGAGGCCTACAATCGCAGAGTCGTCAGTGAACTTCTGAAGGTGGCAGGTTGGAGTGATGTATCTGAAGTCCGAGGTGTAGAGGGTGAACAGAAATGGAGCTGGACAGTCCCCTGCGGCCACCCAGTGCTGCAAAGAAGCCTGTCCGACTCACAGCTTTGTGCCCTCACATACTAATATGTATGTGAGGGTACATGTGAGGGTTTGTGAGGTAATCTGTAATCCATGATTTGAGGTGTAGGTCCACTCCGGTGTGCCACAGCTTGTCCCCCAGTAGGTTGGGCTAGATGGTGTTGAAGGCACTGGAGAAATCAAAGAACATGATCCTCACAGTGCTCCCAGCATTCTCCAGGTGTAACAGCGCTGAGTGGAGGAGGTAGATGATGGCGTCCTCCACACCGATGCCGGGCTGGTAGGCAAACTGTAGCGGGTCCAGTGATGAGCTCACCAGCGGTCGCAGGTAGGCGAGGACGAGTCTCTAGGGCGTCTTCATCAGGTGAGACGTCAGTGCCACTGGTCTGTAGCTGTTGAGCTCCTTCGGGTGGGGGGTCTTGGGCACTGGGACCAGGCACGAAGTTTTCCACAGCTGTGGAACTCTGCCCAGCTTCAGGCTCAGGTTGAACATGTGCTGGACAATGTCACACAGCTGGTCGGAGCAGGTCCTGAGGAACCGGGAACTGATCGTGTCCGGACCTGCTGCCTTCCTCACATTCATCTTCCTCAGTAGGTTCCTCACCTGCTCTGTCGTGACGGACAGGCAGGAACCAGGAGACAAACTGGGTTGTTGGAAGCTGGTCGTAAGAGGAGAGGGGGGAGGGGAAGTCCATAGTGAGAGTGGGTGCAGCTACAGGGGTTGCTGGTGGTTGGGGGGAGGGACAGACGTCTGGTCGAACCGGTTGAAAACACGGTTCAGTTCATCTGCCCAGTCCTTGTCCTTCTCAGTCAATATCTGGAGGCTTTTGTGGCCTGAGATGGTTTTCAGGCCCCTCCAGACACCAGTGACATTACTGGCCTGTAGCTGGTCCTCCATTTTCTTCCTGTAGGCCTTCTTCCCCTCTCTGATCCTTCTCCTCAGCTGGATCTGCATGGCCTTCAGCTCCTCTCTGTTTCTAGACACAAAAGCCCTCTTCTTCTCCTTCAGGAGGGCCTTTATGTCGGGAGTAATCCATGGTTTGTTGTTGGAAAAACACCGTACAGTCTTGGTGGGTACGATGTTCCCCTCACAAAAGTTTACGTAGTCTGTGATGGTGTCGGTGAGTGAATCAATGTCCTCCCCATGAACCTCGTTGAAGAGCTACCACCTGGTTGAGTCGAAGCAGTCCCGCAGAGCCTCTTCAGCCTCCGTGGACCATCTTCTGACCATGCGGGTCACAGCTGGTTGCCTGTGCACCAAGGGTTTGTACACAGAGTGGAGAATTACCAAGTTGTGGTCCGCTCTTCCAAGAGGGGAGAGGGGGTGGGGTGTATATGCCTCCTTGGTGTTGGCATAAAACAACATGACTGCGCCTTACATGTCATCTTTCGCCGTGGGTTCAGCTCCTCTTGAAAGACGAACTTGCAGTTAATGACGACAGCACAAATTTGGAGGAGCTTATCGGTGAGAGAAATCGGGAATGTGGAGTGGAGGACAGGTTTGACAATAAAGTTGTACTTGACTTGACTTGGAGCACTTCCGTGCCCAGTCAGAACTCTGCCATGCTGATGGGACACCTGCTACCCAAGAGGCTTCGCAACCTCCCAAGCCAGAGTGTGAGTGTGCTGGGACTACCGCCGCCGGGGGAGAACCTATGGAGGATGCTTGGGACCGGAGGAGAACGCGCCGGCTTCAAGTCCATGCCTGCATCTACTGTGGCCATTAGGGACATCTGGTCTCCAATTGCCCGACGAGACCTCCATGCCCGTCACGCCCATCTACTAATGTGGGCAATTGTGAATCAGACACCAACACCAGCACTGATCATTGACAGCAGGGTAAAGCTGGCTCTCGCACATCCAGGAGGCTCAAGCTGGAGGGAGATATTTTTGGTCAGGCTCAGGGTCTCCCTATTTAGGCTCTGGTGGACTCTGGGGCCGATGATCGACCCCAGGTTAACTAAGGAATTACGGTGACCGGTCGACGATTTAGAGGACGTCAAGTATGTTCGTGATCTCGATGGGCGACTCCTGGCGTATTTAAAACAGATCACGGGTCCATTGTTGCTCAAGCTATCTGGCAACCATGTCGAACATAGGCGGTTCTATATTATGCCTTCCTGAGCCGCATCATTAGTTCTTGGGTTACCTTGGTTACAAACACATAACCCGGTCATCCTGTGGGACCGCCCCGCAATTGAGAACTGGAGCACATTCTGTTATGCGCACTGCCTACAGTCGGCAGCAGGGGGTAGAGGGGTACCTCTTGATGTTACTCTTGAATCCATCTATTCAGATAAAGTTCTGAGTATCTACCACGACCTTCCTCAAGTATTGAGTAAAGACCGCACTCAATCATTGCCTTCACACCGACCTTATGATTGTGCAATAGATTTACTGCCGAATGCCCCATTGCCAAGTTCTCGACTCTACCAGCTGAATGGTTAGCGCGTCGACATCACAGTGCAGAGGTCGTGGGTTCCATCCCGGCTCCGGCCTTCTTGTGTGGACTTTGCATGTTCTCCCCGTGCCTGCGTGGATTTTCACCAGGTACTCTGGTGTCCTCCCACATTCCAAAAACATCCATGGCAGGCTGACTGAACACTCTAAATTGTCCCTAGGTGTGAGTGTGAGCGCAGAGACCGGAGGAGAACGCGCCGGCTTCAAGTCCATGCCTGCATCTACTGTGGCCATTAGGGACATCTGGTCTCCAATTGCCCGACGAGACCTCCATGCCCGTCACGCCCATCTACTAATGTGGGCAATTGTGAATCAGACACCAACACCAGCACTGATCATTGACAGCAGGGTAAAGCTGGCTCTCGCACATCCAGGAGGCTCAAGCTGGAGGGAGATATTTTTGGTCAGGCTCAGGGTCTCCCTATTTAGGCTCTGGTGGACTCTGGGGCCGATGATCGACCCCAGGTTAACTAAGGAATTACGGTGACCGGTCGACGATTTAGAGGACGTCAAGTATGTTCGTGATCTCGATGGGCGACTCCTGGCGTATTTAAAACAGATCACGGGTCCATTGTTGCTCAAGCTATCTGGCAACCATGTCGAACATAGGCGGTTCTATATTATGCCTTCCTGAGCCGCATCATTAGTTCTTGGGTTACCTTGGTTACAAACACATAACCCGGTCATCCTGTGGGACCGCCCCGCAATTGAGAACTGGAGCCCATTCTGTTATGCGCACTGCCTACAGTCGGCAGCAGGGGGTAGAGGGGTACCTCTTGATGTTACTCTTGAATCCATCTATTCAGATAAAGTTCTGAGTATCTACCACGACCTTCCTCAAGTATTGAGTAAAGACCGCACTCAATCATTGCCTTCACACCGACCTTATGATTGTGCAATAGATTTACTGCCGAATGCCCCATTGCCAAGTTCTCGACTCTACCAGCTGTCCCAAGTTCATCTAGGACTCGCGATCCAAACAAACCGGTCTTCTTATTGGCCATATTAATATTCCAAGTGGCGGCCCGGTGGGCGCATGTTCTCCCCGTGCCTGCGTGGATTTTCACCAGGTACTCTGGTGTCCTCCCACATTCCAAAAACATCCATGGCAGGCTGACTGAACACTCTAAATTGTCCCTAGGTGTGAGTGTGAGCGCAGATGGTCGTTCGCCTTTGTGTGCCTTGCGACTGGCTGGCAACCAAGGTGTCCCCCGCCTACTGCCCGATGATGGCTGGGATAGGCTCCAGCATGCCCCGCGACCCTTGGGGGGATAAAGCGGATCAGAAAATGGATGGATAGATGGATGGATGAATATTCCCAGTACAATGGGTAAAATTGAACAAACTGAACATTTACTATTGAACTCCAACATTGATATAGTGAATTTGACAAATCCCAAAGTTGGTGAACCCATTCATCACCAATCGCTGCCATCAGTATGTCAGGATACAATTCATTCAGAAGGGACCGGGGAAAAGGGCAAGGGGGTGGATTACTGGAATGTGAAGAATTGTTTAAAGTGTAACTTAATTGAATGGCCAGCAGGAATAGATATTGAATATATGGGTCTCCACAAAACTATTTCTCCTGAAATGCCTTACAAAGGGATTTGTCTGTACCGACCTCCTTCTCAAGACACATTCTATGATCATCTTAAAACTATTTTCAAATATGAGGATTTTAAGAGGGGAAATTATTCTCCGGGGTGACTTGAATTTTAACTGGGATAACAAACCGGGCAGGAAAAAACTGAAGCTGTTAACAGACATCTGTAACCTAACACGCGTTATCCACGGACTGACAAGAAAAACCAACAAATCTAAAACAACAACTGATTTAATATTCACAAATAAATCAGACAGGATCTGTAAATCTTTTCATTTTCTGTCTGAGCTCTCTGATCATGATCTCATTTTGTGCTGAAAAGTCAAGTGGAAACGCCCTGCGAGTCTCAATAGCACCCAGTTTTCATGTAATACTGAGAACTGAACAACAAAATCTGACAAATGCTCTGCGAGAGTATGATTGGTCAAACGTATTAACGTATAATGAAGTTGGGGATAGTTGCAACAACTTCTTCAAATGTGTTAAAGAAGTCCTTGATAATTTCACAAAAAAAGGTGACTCTATAAGGCCTAAAAGGGACTACCTTGGGTCAAGGGTGATGTACGGAAATTCATGAAAGAAAGGGATAATGCACAAAAAAAAAAAAAAAAATCATTAAAATCAAGGTTGACTTGTGACAGACATCATTCAGAAATAAAGTGATCAAACTAATTCGTAAAGCTAAAGCAGTGTTTTAAATTAAATAATTTTATTAAAATTATAGATGGGGTTAAATTGATATGGGAAGCAGTGTTTTAAATTAAATTAAAATTAAATAATTTTATTAAAATTATAGAGGGGGTTAAATTGATATGGGAACAACTAAATAAGTTGACGGGAAGAATCAAAGACATAATATCCAATGATATGCAACTCCAGGTGAATGGCATGCTCACAAGTGACCTGGGAATTATTGTTAACAGCTTCAATGATTTTTTTTTTTTTTCATACAGTCGATCGAGGATTTGACAACAAATGCTGAATCTCCAGACAAGTTACACTTTGGATGACAGCAAGCCAGGAAAGAAATAACTGTTCCTGAGGTTCTGGATATAACACCTTCTCTGAAATGCCCTAAAGCTAGAGATGTATTTGGTCTGGACAGTAACTTCTTAAAACAACATAAAATGACCCTAGCAAATGCAGTTGCACACTGTCCATGAATCAATGTAGCATGCCACCCGCCTGGAAGACTTCTAGGGTTACTCCAGTCCTAAAGAATGGGGATAAGACCAAAGCAGAAAACTACCGGCCGATAAGTATCATCCCAGTCATTTCAAAAATAGCTGAGAAATGGAGTGTATCACTGCTAACTGACCATCTTAACAGGGGCAATAACCCACTAAATCCAATACAGGTTGTTTACCATTACATTGGAGCTGTCTTCCTGGACCTGAACAGAGCTTTTGACTCCGTAAATCATAATGTGCTTATTTCAAAAATGTCCTACTCTAACTCTGAGGGTGCACTATGCTGGATGAGACAATACGTTTTAAATAAAAAGCAGACTCTTCATATCGGAAACCCAATGTCACCTTACCTTGGGTGTTTACCAAGGGCACCCCAAAGTGCTATCTTGGGCCCAATTCTGTTCAGTCTCAATGTAACCGACCTAGCTCCAGTCTGCCCAGATGTTCATTTGCAATTATATGATGATGACACAGTGCTACATGTCCACGCTAAATCAAAACAAGAAGCTGCAACAAAAGTATCAGCAGCTCTGACATCTGTATCTCACTGGCTTGGTCAATTTTGTTTACACCTTAATACCAAAAAGACTAAGTGTGTTCTTCTCTCCTAAGTTAGCCAATGTTTAAACCAACGTTTTGTTTTGGTTTTTTTTTTTTTTTTTTTAATGAAAAGTGGAAAGTTATCACCGTCTCTAATGTACCCTCACCGAACACTTTATTAGGTACACCATGCTAGTAACGGGTTGGACCCCCTTTTGCCTTCAGAACTGCCTCAATTCTTCATGGCATGGATTCAACAAGGTGCTGGAAGCATTCCGAGAGTTGGGTCCATATTGACACGACGGCATCACACAGTTGGCGCAGATTTGTCGGCTGCACATCCATGATGCGAATCTCCCGTTCCACCACATCCCAAAGATGCTCTATTGGATTGAGATTTGGTGACTGTGGAGGCCATTTGAGTACAGTGAACTCATTGTCATGTTCAAGAAACCACTCTGAGATGATTCCAGCTTTATGACATGGCGCATTATCCTGCTGGAAGTAGCCATCGGAAGTTGGGTACATTGTGGTCATAAAGGGATGGATAGATTCAGCAACAATACTCAGTTAGGTTGTGGTGTTGCAACGATGCTCAATTGGTACCAAAGGGCCCAAAGAGTGCCAAGAGGTGCCACTCCTTTCAGCTAAGAACAGGAAACTGAGGCTACAATTTGCACAAGCTCACCGAAATTGGACAATAGAAGATTGGAAAAAGTTGCCTGGTCTGATGAGTCTTGATTTCTGCTGCGACATTCGGATGGGAGGGTCAGAATTTGGCTTCGACAACATGAAAGCATGGATCCATCCTGCCTTGTATCAACAGTTCAGGCTGGTGGTGGTGGTGTAATGGTGTGGGGAATATTTTCTTGGCACTCTTTGGGCCCTTTGGTACCAATTGAGCATCGTTGCAACACCACAACCTAACTGAGTATTGTTGCTGAATCTATCCATCCCTTTATGACCACAATGTACCCAACTTCCGATGGCTACTTCCAGCAGGATAATGCGCCATGTCATAAAGCTGGAATCATCTCAGAGTGGTTTCTTGAACATGACAATGAGTTCACTGTACTCAAATGGCCTCCACAGTCACCAAATCTCAATCCAATAGAGCATCTTTGGGATGTGGTGGAACGGGAGATTTGCATCATGGATGTGCAGCCGGCAAATCTGCGCCAACTGTGTGATGCCATCATGTCAATATGGACCAAACTCTCTGAGGAATGCTTCCAGCACCTTGTTGAATCCATGCCACAAGGCACAAGGCATGGATTCAACAAAAGGGGCAAAAGGGGGTCCAACCCATTACTAGCGTGGTGTGCCTAATAAAGTGGTCGGTGAGTGTGTGTGTGTGTGTGTGTGTGTGTGTGTGTGTGTGTGTGTGTGTGTGTGTGTGTGTACGTTCATTACAAATAAATGTAATAGTATTACTGAGAGAATATTTTTTGTTTTGCTTCGCGTTTTCTGTGACATGATGGTTGCCTGGTTTGCACGCCCGCCTTACATTGCAGAGGTCATGGGTTCAATTCCAGCCCCGGCCTTCCTGTGTGGAGTTTACCTGTTCTCCCCATGCCTGCATAGCTTTTCACAGAGTACTCCAGTTTCCTACCACTGTAAATCATTCCTACGTGTGATTGTGAATGTGAATCGTTATTGCTTGTCTGTGTGCCCTGCGATTGGCTCGCAACCAGTTTAGGGTGTACCCGCCTCCTGCAAAAATTGGTTCCAATAATGGTTGGAAGGATTAGAGTTTTGCAGAATGTGCTGTACCACACAAGTAATCCCTTAAATTAGTGGCACTTGAGGTCCGATGACAGCGGAACCTTTGTGAAAAACGCTTTGTCGAAAATCACACGCATTTAAAGGATTTTTGCAGACATAAACACAGAAATGATTAGGCCAGTTCAACAATGGGATTCATTCAACATTTCCGCTGAAAGTTCAAATTTTAATTCAGTGAATTAAGGTCACTCAAACAATTGATTGTTGGACTCGGCCTCTTTGGCACAAAAAAAATAAATAAAAAGATAAGCGACTTGAGCTAGGCCGTTGTACTGCTGTGACCTTTCCTCCTGGCTCAGCTTCTTCCCTCTATGACATCTTTGGCACACATATCTAATTGGAACCAGTTAAGATCGTAGAGTCACATCTAGTCACATGGACTAGGGAAATTCTGCTTCAGCCCAACCCCCCATACTACCTACTCCCTTCCATGTGGTTTTGCAAATAAACCAGTACAAAGAATAGGAACCATTTTGAATGGATTTGACCTTGTTTGCATTAGTAGAATAAGACTCAATGGCCGTTATTTGGCATATATGGCATTCATTAAATATTCCAAATGAGATATTCTGGTCGTTACTGTTAGTATGATATGGTGAGCATTAAACATGGACCAGCTGAAGGGTTCCCTCAGAACTTTTCAGAACGGGGGACTGTACTGTCATCCGTATTTCTCTATACTGTATATCTAAAGTAAAACGTTCAGATGTCAGAAAATTAAGATGAAGAAAACTAATTTTCTTGTAAATAATACAGCTCAACTTACCTCCATGCGTCCCTCTTGCTCTAATGGTTTGATCCCTGCAAAGATGTCTGGCTCGTCTTGGTGGCTGTCAACCAGCTGTCGATCGGCTCCCTCCTCTGAAGCAGGGCTCAGGTAGTAAACCTGGTAGTCATCTTCACACACAACGAGTCCATCTGCTTCTTGTTGAGCAATTCCACACACTGCGGGTGCTCTATTTTCTGCTGCTGTTCCAGCATATGTTTCCTCCCCAAGACCTTGAGGAGGCTTGGTAGAAAATGAATTATTGCCTGAACTGTCTAACAGCGCATCACTGTTAACCGAGTTTACATCTTTGTTGTGTTCCAAGTCCTGCTCTGGCTGATTCTCTATTGGACGAGAAACATCAAACACCATGTCAGTCTCTTTGAGAGATATTGTGAGAGGCACAGTCTTTACCGCATGACAGCCATCTGAAGCTAGGCTAATATGTTCACAATCTAAGATTGTGTTCTTATTATTGCTGCATGCGTTACTGTATGAGTCCTGACGTAGTGGACCGGGGGAAGGAAACACCTCTGGTGCTGGGGGATTAAATTCGAATGTGTTGCTTGCCTCAGCCCCCAAAGCCAGACAATGCCCATCATCAAGGCTAAGTTCAGCAAGGTCTGGCTCCAGAGAGCTATCCTCACTGCTGGTTCTCTGTTTGGCATTGATATTTTTACATCCTCCAAAAATTCCCCCCTTCCCAAAGCCCTTCATAAGTTTGAATTTACCCCCAGAGGTAGAACCTGATCCTTTGTAGAAACATTTTCCTCCTCCATCTTCTAGAGACAATGAGACCCCCCCTCCCAGACGAACCAACGTAGTTCCCCCTCCATTCACTGAATAAGGCCTCTTTTTGGTTAATGTCGTCTCCTTTGGCCTCACGACAACGTCTTCCTGAAAGTGACCACTTTCTCTTGCTTTACAATCTGCTCCTCCTGGTACAAGAGGTTCCCCGATAGATCCTGCAGAGGCTCTTACTGCTCTCTGTTGCTGATTTCCCCTAGGCCAGCAGAAGGTGGCTGTCTTCTTTTCAGCACTAGAGTAGGTGATACTTTCAAGAGGGTAGGCCATTTGCCAGTTGAAATAACATGACTCCACAGCAGGTTTAAAGCCCTGGAAAAGCTTGTCCAGGGACTTGCGATGCTGCCCACGCTTCACTATCTCTATAACTTTAAGGTGCCAGTGCTTCAGGTGACTTGCCAGTTCCAGACGCCTAGGAGAGATGGTACAATGTTTTATTATAATGTATTATTTTAAATGCATTTTTGTTTTTAACATTACCTAAACAGACATAGATTACCTAATAAAATAATAATAATTACATTTTATGTGATCAACAGTCCCAGAATTTACATGAACCTAAGACTATTTACACATTTCAAGAAGAATATTAATTTGTAGATTGTCTGAGAATCAAATGAAATACTGCATATCTAATTTGAAAAAAATCATTCTCCAGTACACAGTACAAAGTGGTGCAGATAAGGAAGTGAATCATGTTTCTCCGGTTGGAGAATAATTGGAATGTTTTTACGCAAACCTCTGAACCATGTGTTTTTCAAATAAAACTGTCATTTCTCTTAAAATGCACCCTTTTGAATTGTTACCGGGAATTGGTGATTCAAGGGGAGAGTGCCTCTGGATTGGCAGACCGGGGTGGTGGTCCCTCTTTTTAAAAAGGGGGACCGGAGGGTGTGTTCCAACTACACAGGGATCACACTCCTCAGCCTCCCTGGTAAGGACTATTCAGGGGTGCTGGAGAGGAGGGTCCGTCGGGAAGTCGAGCCTCAGATTGAAGAGGAGCAATGTGGTTTTCGTCCTGGCCGTGGAACTGTGGACCAGCTCTACACCCTTAGCAGGGTCCTCGAGGGTACGTGGGAACTTGCCCAACCAGTCTACATGTGTTTTGTGGACTTCGAGAAGGCATTTGACCGTGTCCCTCGGGGAGTTCTGTGGGGGGTGCTTCGGGAGTATGGGGTACCGAGCCCCCTGATACGGGCTGTTCGGTCCCTATACTGCCGATGTCAGAGTTTGGTTCGCATTGCCGGCAATAAGTCGGAATCGTTTCCAGTGAGGGT
>NW_017805376.1:366039-374522 GCF_001891065.2 Hippocampus comes | reverse complement strand
CTCCCAGCGGGCATGGGAACTCCTCGGGATCCGCCAGGAAGAGCTTGAAGAAGTGGCTGGGGAGAGGGAAGTCTGGGCTTCCCTCCTAAAGCTGCTGCCCCCGCGACCCGACCCCAGATAAGCGGTGGAAAATGGATGGAGGGATGGAAGATATTTATGAGGTTGTAAAGAACTGAAAATAGTAATTTGAACTTGCGAGCTTCAGAAAATGGCTGAAATCTTAAGTCTTGCACACATTGGCAAAGCACAAGTCCCTATAGGTGAGAGACAAAATTGGACAACGTTTTCCCTTGCCCAGATGTCGGTTACCAGGGCCCCTCTCTGGAGCCAGGCCTGGAGGTGGGGCTCCCTGGCGAGTGCCTGGTGGCCGGGCCCTCACTCATGGGGCCCGGCCAGGCTTAGCTCGAAGAGACAATGTGCGTCCCCCTTCCCATGGGCTCATCACCCATGGGATGGGTGAAAAGGGTCGGGTGCTTTGTGAACTGTGGGGTGGCCAAAGGCGGGGAATTGGTGGTGCAATCCTCGGCTAGAGATGCTAGCTCTCAGGACATAGAATGTCACCTCTCTTGCAGGAAAGAGCTCACTGCATCCCTCTGCCTTCGGGTGAGGTCACAGGTCCTGACTGTGCCTATGCAATGAACAACAGCTTAGACTACCCACCCTTTTCGGAGTCCTTGGAGGGTGTGCTGGAGAACACTCCCGCTGGGGACTCCCTCATTCTGCTGGGAGACTTCCATGCTCATGTAGGCAATGACAGTGGGACCTGGAAGGGTGTGACTGGGAGGAACGGACCCCTGATCAGAACTCGAGTGGTGTTTTGTTATTAGACTGCTGTGCTCGTCACCGATTGTCCATAACAAACACCATCTTCAAACATAATGGTGTCCATATGTGGACTTGGCACCAGGACACCATTGGCCGCAGTTCGTTTACTTTGTGGTTGTAACATTGAGTTTGCAGCCTCATGTTTTGGACACTAAAGTGAGGAGAGGGTCGAAGCTGTCAACTGATAACCACCTGGTGGTGAGTTGGCTCTGATAGTGAGGAAGATGCCGGTCCGACCTGGCATACCCAATCGTATTGTGAGGATTTGCTGGGAGCATCTGGCAGAATCCCCTGTCAGATGGAGTTTCAACTCCCACCTCCAGCAGGACTTTTTCCATGTCTCGGGGGAGGTGGGGAACATTGAGTGAGAGTGGACCATGTTCCATGCCTCTATTGTTGAGGCGGCAGATCGGGGTTTTGGCCATAGGGTAGTTAGTTGGTGCCTGTCATTGTGGCAACCCAAACTCACTGGTGGACACCACCAGTAAGTGCTGGCTGAAGATGGAGTCCTATCACCTGCTTTTAGGCCTTTGGGACCCCAGGGGCAGCTCAAGGGTACCGGCTCATGAAGCGCAGCGCAGCTTTGGCGGTCGCTGAGGCTAGAACTCTGGAATGGGAGGAGTTCGGCAAGACAGTTTGCTGTAATCTCGAGGTGTGCCTTGCTGAGATTAAACAATGGATGGCTTCATTTTTTGCTACACTACTCTATGCCTTGATAAAGGAATTATTACCCAAAGTGATTCAGCAAAATAATTTTGGTGTTATATTTGATTCAACGCTTTCTTTTCAAATGCACATTAAGAACATAACTACAACTGTGGTTTTTATTCACCTTCACAATATCTCTCGGGTACATCCCATTTTACTTCCTGGTGACGCAGAAGTCATAATTCATGCATTTGCTACGTTTTGCCTTGATTACAACGGATTGCTCTCTGGTCTTCCCATGTCCAGTGTTAAAAGCTTGCACTTGTAGAAAATGCTGCAGCAAAACTCCTGACAAGGATGAGTAAATTCAATCACATGACCCCAATACTAGCCAACTTGCATTGGCTTCCGGTCCATTTGAAATGCGATTTTAAGGCTTTGCTACATACTTATTAAATAGTACACGGTTTAGCACCCTCCTAACTTACTGACTTGGTGACACTCTATGTTCCGCCCCTAACTGTTTGTCCACAACACGCTGGTCTTTTAGTGATTACGAGAGCCAAAAAGAGGTCAGTGGGTTCTAGAGCATTTTCTATACCCTACCCATGCAAATTAGAGCATCTATAGGCGCTGCTATGTCACTGATCTATACTCCACCGCACCAGACACTTTAACTCATTCAATCCCAGCCATTTTCATTGGAGCAACTCCCTCAATCCCAGCGTTTTACTGGATTTTGACTGATCTTGCAAGGCCCACAGAATATTTGGTTCTAATGCTATATCAACATGGAGCCTACCAAAATAAAGTTTGGACTCTCTTCTTTCAGTATCTTTTTCCATTCTTCAGCAATCGGCATTACAAAATGGCTAAGTTTCATGGAAATGGCGATTCCTGGGCAAAAAACGGAGAAAAAGCTTTTTTTAAAAGCATGCATTTCAAGCACGTGAGGCACCACTGCCACCTACTGGTCGCTTTTTTACAATGCAAACGGCTTATTCTCATTAACAGATTGACGCAAAAAAAAGACTTCGAGTACAAGTACGTCCTTGGTAGGCGGGGCCTAATTTTAAAAAGACGTACAAGTACGTCTTGTGGAATGAAAGTGTTAAAGCGCTCAAGGACATCTGCACAGTTGCACACTTGTTGGACTACAAATACTACTACTGGTCACTTTAAAATGGTTCAATGATTTTCTGCACCAACTGTACAACTTTTATAGTATTTTATTCTACCACTGATCACTTTAGCTCTGCTTGATACTTTGCACATTGTCTCAAAGTTGTCACTGGGTGGTATCACCGCACTACGGTTCACTTACACTACGGTATGTCCTTCCATACTTATTTTTCCATACGTATTTGTCATGTCCTTGTTTATGATGATACAACTGCAGCGTTTTCTACCAGAGACAAATTCCTTGTGTGTTCTACATACTTGGCCAATAAAGATGATTCTGATTCAGATTTTTTCATTGACCAACTGGGCCAGGTTCAGAGGGGCACCCACCTCTCCGAAGGCGGCTCCTTGCAGCGTTTTCATCTTGTTAAATGGACTTTGATATCATTGCATCGTACAACATTATGTCAAATGTTGCCCACTTCCATTGCAGTCTGGGCATTCTGGAAGGGGGATTCGCCCATCTGCGGTCACTTCTCAAGGTTTCTCATTTTTCCCCCACATGTTCTTTTTTTTTTTTTTAATTTTTCCGTGCCCTCCTGGGGGTTGAGGTCAGGGGTGGTGCATGCTTGTCAACTGTGGGCATGTGAATCCTTGAAAAAATTTTTGTGATTAAGGGCTATATAAATAAATGTGAATTGACTTGACTTGAGACATTGGAGGCCAACTTCCAGACGGCTTAAATGAAATTTTCGTCCACCATCTGACGTCTCAGGAGGGGGAAGCAGTTGCACCATTAACACTGTATGGTGGGGATGGCACACTGCTGACCTCGACTTGAGACAGTGTGAATCGGTGGGCAAAATACTTTGAACACCACCTCAACTCCACCAACACACCTTCCTTAGAGGAAGCAGAGTCTGGGGTTGAAGTTACTGAGGTGGTTAGAAAATCTCCTTGGTGGCAAAGCCACAGGGGGTGGATGAGATCCACCCAGAATTCCTCAAGGCTGTGGATGTTGTAGGCCTGTCCTGGTGGACACGCCACTGCAACATTCCATGGTCATCAGGGACAGTCCCCCTGGATTGGCAGACCGGGGGGTGGGGGCCCTCTTTTTCAGAAGGGGGACCAGATGGTGTGTTCCGACTAAAGAGGGATCACATTCTTCAGCCTCCCTGGTAAGGTCTATTCAGGGGTGCTGGACAGAAGGGTCTATCGGGAAGTCGAGTCTCAGATTCAGGAAGAACAGTGTGGTTTTCATCCCGGCCGTGGAAAAGTGGAGCAGCTCGACACCCTTGGCAGGGTACTCGAGGGTGCATGGCAGTTCACTCACAACCAGTCTTTAAGTGCTTTGTGGACTTGGAGTGGGTGTTCGACTGTGTCCCTTGGGGAATTCTGGAGGGGGAGGTGGTTCGGGAGTATGGGTTACCGAACCCCCTGGGCTGTTCAGTCCCAATACCACTGATGTCAGAGTTTGGTTCGCATTGCAAGCAGAAAGTCGGATTCGATTCCAGTGAAGGTTGGACTCCACCAAGGCTTCCCTTCGTCACCGATTCTGTCCATAACCTTTACAGACAGAATTTCTTGGCGCAGCCGATGCGTTAAGGTGATCAAGTTTGGTGGGCTCAATATTGCATCTCTGCTTTTTGCAGATGCTGTGGTGCTGTTGGCATCTTCAAGCCAGGATTTCCAACTCTCACTGGAGCGGTTCACAGCCGAGTGTGGTTGGGAAGAAAATCGGCACCTCCAAATCTGAAACAATGGTCCTCTGTCTGAAAAAGGTTGAGTACCATCTCAAGGTTGGGGATGAGATCTCACTCTAAGTGGAGGAGTGTAAGCATCTTGGGGTCTTGTTCACGAGGGAGGGCAGGATGGAGCGGGGGATGGAGCGAGAGATCGACAGGCGGATCGGTGCAGCCTATGCTGTGATGAGGATTTTATATCGGTCTGTCTTGGTGAAGAAGGAGCTGAGCCAAAAGGCGATTTACCAGTTGGTTGATCTACATTCCTACCCTCACCGAGGGTCCAACATCCCGCGGTCAACCCGTTACCGCACAGATGAACGAGGCACAGGATGCACTTTCGCAGCGTGCTAACTATTGTAGCTCACGTGTACCGTAAAAAATGCTTCTCTTGAAAACCTCGATTCCCATTCAGAGCAAGTTCCCTCGGTGGATTGTAAATGAAAGGCAGCTGGTTTTATTTTTTATTTTATTTATTTATTTACAACAGCCCCTGACTGACATCCCACCTGCTAATAGAAACGTGTGTCGCAGGCTATGATGCAAATATTCGCTGACATTTATTTATTCGACACATTTTTACAGCATCGGAAAACTTTAATAATGTTTGTGTCATGTTTGTCCTCTGACAGAAACCATATTAAAACAAAAAAATGTCTTTCCCTCCCATCTTTTTCTATTTTCAAACATTTTTGAAAAAGCTCTAGGGAGCCACTGAGGGGCACGAAAGCCGCATGCGGCTCGCGAGCCGCGTGTTGCCGACCCCTGCCCTAAGCGAAGTAATCGCCAAGACTGGCTACGTATACCGCCTCAGAAATGGAGCTACGATCAGTCACCTCCTCTACATGGATGACATAAAGCTGTATGCTAAGAGCGAAAGGGACATAGACTCCTTGATCCACACAAACAGGATCTACAGCAATGACATCTAGATGTCATTCAGGCTTGAGAAATGTAGTCGGATGGTGACTAAGTGAGGCAAGGTGGACACACTGAAGGGGTCTCACTCCCTGAAGGAACAATAGCAGACATTGAGGACAGTTACAAGTACCTCGGTATACCACAAGCCAATGGCAACCTCGAACTGGCAACAAGGAAAGTGGCTACAGCCAAATACCTCCAGCGGGTGAGGCAAGTCCTAAGAAGCCAGCTCAATGGGAAGAACAAGACCCGGGCAATAAACAGCTATGCCCTGAGACTGTACGCAAGCCGTAAGGAAAGAGGCCGGGGACTAGTGAGTGTGAGAGCCACTGTCAAGGATGAAATATCCAAGCTGCATTAATACATCAAGGAGAAGGTTCCAACGGATGACTTACTCAGAGAATGCCTCAGCCAATGGATAACAGAGGATGAGGTGCTGGAAGAGGGACCATCGTGGAAGGACAAGTCCCCACACGGGATGTACCACCGGACCATAACTGAAGTGGCTGATTTCAAGAAGTCCTATCAGTGGCTAGAGAGGGCTGGCCTGAAGGACAGCATAGAGGCACTCATCCTGGCTGCTCAGGAGCAGGCCCTGAGCACCAGAGCCATCGAGGCCCAGATATACCACACAAGACCCAAGGTGTAGGTTGTGAAAAGAGGCACCTGAGACAAACACATAACTGCAGGGTGTAAGATGCTGGCAGGGAAAGCTTACATCGAATGCCATCACCAGGTGGTTGGCATAGCCTACTGAAACATCTGTGTGGAGTCGGGACTGGAAACCCCAAGGTCAAAATGGGAAACACCTCCAAAGGTGGTGGAGAATGACCGAGCAAAGATCCTGTGGGACTTCCAGATACAGACTGATAAGATGGTAATGGCGAACCAACCGGATATTGTGATCATAGATAAAGGGCAGAGGAAAACCGTTGTAGTAGATGGAGCGGTCCCAAGTGATGGAAACATCAGAAAAAAGGAACACGAGAAACTGGAGAAATACCAAGGGCTCAGACAGGAACTGGAGATAGCCTGGAACATAAAGGTGACAGTAATGCCATTGGTGGTCGGAGCACTCGGGACAGTGACACTCAAACTGGATGAGTGTTTGCAACAGATCCCGGGAACAACATCGGACATCTCAGTCCAGAAAAGTGCAGTGCTGGGAACAGCATAGATACTGCGCAGAACCCTCAAGCTTCCTGGCCTCTGGAAGAGGACCTGAGCTGAATGTGGGACGGACACCACACAAGGGGTGAGACATGGTTTTTTTTTTTTTTTTTATTTTTTTATGTCATAACTAATTGACTGTGGCAGTGGCTCTGTCGAACCCGTGAGACTGATTCCCCAAATCCCTAAGGATCGATCGAACCCAGGTTAACAACCACTGATCTAGGTGAAAGGTACATTCCAGAATGCGTTGTAAAAAAAGGCAAAATTTGATGCCTCACCCTCATTATTTTTCTCCGTTATACAGATCCAGATTTTTTTACTCATGTATGACAACGTTAAAATCTTACTTTTTTTGCTTGATTCTCTTCCTATTTTCAAATCCCGTCTTAAAACCCATCTATTCCAGATTGCATACTCTGTTTAAATTCGATCTTTTATTGTACTGTGTTTTATTTGTGGTTTTATTATATCGTTCTTGCTTGTAAAGTGTTCTTGAGTGTTCTGAAAGGCGCTTACAAAGAAAATGTATTCTTATCATTATTATTAAAGTGTGATTAGTGCCCTGTAAAATGAAGAAGGCAGCTCATGACTGTGAGAACTAATGTAAATTTCACGGCTCATTGACCATTAACACTTCATATGTATATTGTGTTAGATGTTTCAATTGTGGCAGAGACAGGCTCACTCAACATTGGTCATGGGGGACCCACATTGGCTGCTGTGCTGACCGCAGCAGGGAAAGCCTGTAAGTCTTAGCCGAGCATCCCAAAACCACAGTCTTTCTGCATGAAAGAAATGGGTATGGACAGCTCGCCGCCGACAATAGCCCGGCCAGGGTCAACCCAAACCATACAATCAAATTTGTTTATATTCGGTGATGTATTCTTTGTGAGGAACGTCACTCTTCCTCAGCAGAGGTCCATCCTCCTATTATTCAAGATGGAGTGGAGGAGAGACGATAGTTTGTTTCAATCAACATTGAACTCTGTTTTAAATGACCAGAAACACAAACTGCAGCGGCTGACAAGCACTGAAAGCATTTATTTCAAAAGAAGACTGGAAGCAGACCCAATTGCTGGCGTTGTGTCTGGATTTTCATGCTATGGTGAGCCTATTGCCCTGAGCCAGCCGCTGTGCCTCATGTAAGCAATTTACGAAGTGGAGAGCAAATTACCAGTCAGCAGCAGCGATCACTTTCTGCATGAAAAGGAAATGTGAGAGAATGCAGTGAACACATGCCAGAATAAGTGTGTCAATTTTGATACGTCCACTGGGAATAACACTGCGCCTGCATCTAATGTGTACTCAAACACCTATCACAATTTTCTATCAAATATGTTTCTTGCTTTTGAAGAAAGGCTGTGTAGACTTTTTCTGTAAATATTATAGCACGTGATCAAAGCTGTCTCTTGTCAGCTGTGTTTGCCATGTCAGCAATGGTTTGTGGTCAGTGCTCTACTCCCAGTTAGTCATGCAAACCCCCCACACCACAGCACAATTTCATTATTCATTGCAATATCTGAAAAACTCAAGAATGTTCTCAAGGAAAAGATCACTGCAGTTTTTTTTTTTTTTTTTTAATGCAGGCAAGCCCCTTATTAAAAACTGATTGTCTACTGGAAACACAAAAGAACCGTGCAATGAAATTACATACATGGCAATGGTGAGTGATGAAAAAAGCGGAAGGGGCGTGGCCTGGGCGGGGGCGTGGCCTGGACAGGGGCGTGGTTACTTACAAAAGTGGCACTAAACATGCTGAAGATGAAGTGTATTAAATTTACACAGTTTGAAAATTGAACAGAAAAAAATCCCAAGATCGCCACTATTCTTTCAAGTGAAAATTTGTGCAATTTTGCCTATGCATTCCTGGTGAGCACCAATATGTAACTCCAAATTTGCTGCTCAAAATCAAAACTAAAAAAGTAAACACATTCCCTGCCATATTTAAGATTTGTTCATGACTTGTATTCATAAAGTGTTGTGTAAATGTGATAAAAAGCTGTTGATTCTTACCTCATACAGTGATAGTGAATATTTATTATGCATACAATT
>NW_017805376.1:363584-365796 GCF_001891065.2 Hippocampus comes | reverse complement strand
ATTGTCCAAGAGCTTCTGTAACTTCGTCGAACTTGGAACCAATTTTAACCTTTACAGTGACTTTTCTGTCAAGCCAGTCCAATCGGAATTTATTCTTGACATTTGAGTCAGTTTTTAGGATTGAAGACTCCTGATCTTTCGTCAAAATTTTCATAATTCCGCTCAAAACGATCCCAGAACAATGAATTTGCGAGACGAACAGGCCGCCATGAATCAGGTAAAACAATATGTTACATGCAATTTGATTGGTCCAATCGCTTGTAGTTAACCAATCGCTGGGCCGTTTATAATCGAGCTAAGACTTCCGCAACAAATAATGCCTTCAGTGATCTGATTAGTTGAAGCTTTCATACACGTCCAATCGCAGGGCTGTTTACAAACGGAAAACGGAGAGACTGTTCGGGAGAGCTCGTGAAAACTCGACGATAAGGTACCTGACCGCCCCTAAAATTTTCTCAACGGATTTAGACGATTCACAAAAATGATCAATTTAAGAAATAAAACGGCGGATTTCCGCGGATCCGCGGAAAATTGCCATGTATGAAATTACCTTTGACCTAAGCAAACGTTTAACTCATTCACTGACATTAAAAGCTATATACCAGCGGTGCCCAAACTTTTTGGACCGAAGATCGACTTTTCGATCAACCAACCTCCCGCGATCGACCCGTTATCGTGGACACGCAATGCACATACACACGCACGTCATGATGAGCAACAGCCAGACACGGAGGCATGCGATGCACTTTTGCAGCCTGTTAACTATCGTAGCTCACACGTACACGGTGAATTGTACATGAAACAAACTCTGAATGAGAATAATGATAACGATAAAAGATATAGCGCAACAGCTCTGATCACAAGCTGCAATTGCAGACTGCAGAGCGCTAACAACTTCCAGTGACGCAGGTCACGCACCGCTGTGAAGTGAAAGATTTACCTGCTTTATTTTATTTCATTTTTGTGATAGCTTTTGTCAAAATGTGACTGATAGGATGATTAGGGTGCAGTGTACATTAACACATAAATATATATTACTAACACAAAGCACAAAGACAAACAAATGATTGTTTGTTTTTTTTTTCTCCTCGACACACCTCACGATCGACTTGGGACCAGTCCGCGATCTACCGGTCGATTGCAATCAACGTAATGGGCCCTGGTATATACTGTATGTTCAATATGCATGCTAACTGGGAGGGTTAGCAGTGAATGAGTTTGCAATCTTGATTCTGACATTATTCCAATTTAGTTGTTTTGGACAAAGATAAACAACGGTCCCTAAGTTTCAACTTTGACAGCTATTTCGAGCTCCATATCTTTGTTTTGTTCATGTTTTTCTTTTACAAACATTTAATATTGAACAGAGAAAATATGTGTGGTGATGTCAATAATCTGACCTGCAGGGGCTCATAGTGGGGTCTAGCACTGCTAGCTTCCAAAGGATCACCATTTCATCACACATGCTGGCACAGGCATGAGCTGCTACATCCGTTTGACCATTGCTCCGTCCAGTGTGTCCACTGGCACTGCTGTGTGATGTAGACGTTCGAACACTATACCACCAGCTGATGATCTGAAAATAAACACAAACATCACAGACAAGAGTGAACAGTTCAGTGTGCCAAAAAGAACCAATGATTTGTTTCTCTCAAAGATAGATTGCTTAAGATCGTGTTTTTCAAACCCTGAGATATTGCCAGGTGTGCCGTGGGAAATAATTCCAATTTGTATGCCTGCACGGCCTATCGCCTGGCAGAGTAATCATGTATTACTCTTCCATACCGGTAGGTAACAGCAGCAGCTAGTCAATTGCCTTGTGCTTCGAGACAAGCTAAGTTTCTGGCGTGAGACAATACAACGAAAGCTATCTTTCATTTGGATTTACTTTTACCGGAGATGCAACGGCACAGACTACATTGTGCTTAGTATGTGGTGAAAAGCTCTCCAACCCAGGAATTTGTGTGTTAGGGGTTGTAGGTACCAGCATGTTTAAAATATGTAAACAGTATTTATACTTTATATATTTTAGACAAAGACTATAGCAGTACACATATTTACTTAAATCTTTAATTATAAAACCTTATCCAGTAATTGACATTCATCAGCATTGTCTTTATGCAGCTGTGACTGTGCAGACTGTGTGAAGCCCGATCCCCCCCACCTCTCTCTCTCTCTCTCTTTCACTTCAACCAGCCTCACACACACACAC
>NW_017805376.1:358567-361277 GCF_001891065.2 Hippocampus comes | reverse complement strand
CCTTGGCCTCGGGTTGCCAGTCCTTGGACACATCCCTGACACACACACACACACACACACACACACACACGCGCACACACACACACACACAAACAGTGTTGTAAACAGAACACTGATCTAGGCAAACACTTGATTCAACACTGATCAAAGAGTAACCCACGTGATAAGACAGAAAGGGAGGGTGCTGGGCGGGGCTGAGAAGATGCACCGCCAATCAACATGGCTGTGCATCATGGAATAGATCCACTCGTGCTGTCATTGGTCAACGTCGGCGCTGGGAACCAATCAAGTTACAGCCATGCACAAAACCTCTGAGTCATTCGGCATTTTTTTCTGAATACAGTACTTTGGGGAAAAAAAACGCGATGCACCTAGGCCGCGATAATCAAAGCGCGAAATAGCGAGGGCTCACTGTAATACTTTCATTGTTAAAATAAGTTTTTTTCACATTTTCAGCTTATGGTATGCGCGGGAAGAAACATGCCTTGGCTCGAAAAAGACTGAAAAACACTGGCTTAAGACAGGCCAGCGGAACCAAGCCTTTTTACATGGAGATGAACCCTTCTTGTATGTGAGGTGAAATGTCTTCTAAGAGAAAGACAATACTCCAATTGCAATTGAAAGTTTAGTCTACCCTAATCAACAAGCCTTGTTGCATGAACTGATGAAGCCTTCTCGGGCAAGTCTTTCATGACAAACAGAGCAGACAAGTTGGGATTGATTTAGTGTCCTGAAAGAAATTACCTAGATGAAAGAGAATGTTTGTGTATTAACATCATGAAGGCCGAAACACTCGGGAAATATGATGTCAATCTGATTAAAACACTACAAGAAAAACATCAAAGGATGAAACATATTTTCTTCAGCCAGTAGGTGGTGCTGGCAACACGAAGAAAAATATGTTCAGAGATGTCCGAAAGCCTACGCGCACATCAAATGTGTTAAATTTTGATAATACATTATCATATGGGTCAGGTTACAGCAGCTTTTGTTGTCATGGTGAAAAGAATCGTGGCATAGGAAAGGCTTTGCCCTCTGCGGATAAATCACAAACTTTTTCATCAAGCATGATCGTGTTGAGGCGTAAATAAATAAAATATAGATTTTGCCAGGCTTGATGTGTGTTCATGAGTTTTCGTACATGTTTAGGCCCTGAAAATCATTGTGGTTTTCATGGCAAACAGCTGATTGCCAAGACAAGAGCATTTCACGAAAACAGACAAATTCCGTGTTTTGACATCATCAAGGCCTAAACAATCTTCTGAGCAAATATAAAGTAGACGTGGTTCACCCACAAGGCAAAAACAGCAAATATTAACACATATATTTTCTTTCGCTAGTAGGTGGTGCTAACACTACAATAAAAAATTAACTTGGGAGTCGACTTCAGGCCTGGACTCTCATGAAATCAAATTTTGAAAGAATAGGATTGTATCCATTAAGTTACGGCAGTTTTTGTTGTGACAGCAAATCATCCGATTTCTGGTGCCATAAAAGCCACGTCTTCTGTTGAAAAGTCACAATATTGGGTCGAACACATGATCAATGCATTCAAGTTTTTCTGACAAATATTCAACTTGATCCGTTGAATGAGCTCAGCGATGTACTGTACATAAAAATGTAAAAAAACAAAACCGTATTTCTTGTTTTCACTACATGGCTCTACATGTATAACAAAATATTCCAAAGATGTCTTCGGGTGACTCGAGATATACATTGTCGTTTTTTTTTTTTTGTTTTTTTTTAGCATGTTCCGAGGAGTTAGTAAACATTTCCTGAAACCCCCAAAATGATATGAAAGCAGTTGTTGTCAAAATGTGTTTGATATGTCCAAGATTTATGGCTTCATGGTTTTATGACATCTGTCCAGAAGTCCTTAAGTCATAAACACGGTCGGGGGTGTCTAGGAGGGGGATATTCAGTCTACTGTATAGTCCAAGATGTCAAAGGTCAACTATGTGTCCGGCAGGAGCTCATAAACCACTGTTTGGTGGTATAAAGAGAAAACACGAAAGGAGGTTTTAAATGCAAAATAAATAAAGCAGAGTATGTGTTTTTCCCTTTACATGTGTAGTTAATTTCTTCCCATGAGAAGAAGTTGTGGCAGAAAGACTGAGGCTTCCTGATGATAGGGTAGCTACCACCTGTTCACAAAAGGCCCTTGATGGAAATGACTGGAGAGAAGGGTAGGTTGGTTGTAAAAAGGCAAAATGTCGCACAAGGCTTTTAATTCAAATGGCTATTGTCATAAAGGGGAAAGAAATTATCAGAGGAGGTTTTAAGCGAATAAAGCACAGTAAATGTTTCTTCTGAGAGAACCAGTAAGCGCTCTTATCTTTAAAGCTATAAATCTTTGACACATCAAAGACATTTTGAAAACTACAACCTTGTATTATTCTCCTCTTTCATCTCAAACTGCTTTAAACAACAAAGTGTATGAGAGAAAAGTAGTTAGGACTGCACGACTGTCCGAGTTTTATGTTATGTGTTGTGTTTATTATTTTACTTTATGTTAACTGTTTTGTTAAGCGCTTTGTTAAAGCTGCCACTGTTGTGAAAGCGCCATATAAATCAGCATGTATTGTATTGTATTCTTACCTTTTTTTATGCAGAATTTGTCAAGTGTACTGCCGTTTCTGTGTGTGTGTGTGTGTGTGTGTGTGTGTGTGTGTGTGTGTGTGTGTGTGTGTGTGTGTGTGTGTGTGTGTGT
>NW_017805376.1:355782-358464 GCF_001891065.2 Hippocampus comes | reverse complement strand
ACTTGCATGGCAGGCTGATTGAACACTCTAAATTGTCCCTAGGTGTGAGTGCGAGCGCGGATGTTCATCTATGTGTGCTCTGCGATTGGCTGGCAACCGGTTCAGGGTGTCCCCCGCCTACTGCCCGAAGACAGCTGAGATAGGCTCCAGCACCCTCCCGCAACCCTTGTGAGGATGAGCGGATGGGAAAATGGATGGATGATAATTAGAGCTGTGGGCAACTTTGAAGGGCCCTTGCCATTTTAGGGTGCTGGCACATGGAAATTTGAGGAGTTTTTTTTTGTTGTTTTTTTTTTTTTTTTAATGGCAAAATAAATCTGTAGTATACAGATTTGCAGCTTTTGCCAGGCCTGCTGTGTGTTGCTAGGGGGCGCTACTGAGCCATTGTTTAAAAATCACACAATAAACAAAGAAAATATTGATTATTTAGCGAGGCGTGATATGTGTGCAAAGTTCCATACGTTTTCACACTGATTTGAATTAGCGTTATTTTTCTTATACAAAACAATACAGTGCATAGCTATATAGCGCTTTCACAAAAACTGCAGCTATAATGAAGTGCATTAGAGCAGAGGTCCCCAACCTTTTTTGCCCCACGGTCCGGTTTCAAGTCAGACAATACTTTCAGGGTCAGATAGATACAACAATATAATATGATATGACCTGCATGGAAAATGTGGTATTTTCGAAACGTAATAATAAACACGAATCATGACACGAGGAACATCCTATGTGGCCGCAACATTATCTAGTTGAGGCGTGATATGTGTGCAAAGTTCCATACGTTTTCGCACTGATTTGAATTAGCGTCATTTTTCTACAAAACAATACAGTGCATAGCTATATAGCCCTTTCACAAAAACTGCAGCTATAATGAAGTGCATTAGAGCAGAGGTCCCCAACCTTTTTTGCCCCACGGTCCGGTTTCATGTCAGACAATACTTTCAGGGTCAGATAGATACAACAATATAATATGATATGACCTGCATGGAAAATGTGGTATTTTCGAAACGTAATAATAAACACGAATCATGACACGAGGAACATCCTATGTGGCCGCAACATTATCTAGTTACTATGGTAATGTTTAAACGTGCCTTCAAAATAAGATACGCCGCAAATAAAAAGTGCATAAAAATACGACTCACCATCGCCACTTATTATGCAGAGTAGGCTTGGTGCGTATGAATTTCCCGTTGAGATAAAGCCGAATTTGAAATAGGACTCCCGATACTGTCTATTAAATGTAGCCTTCTCTTTCTTGAAATTGTCGGCTCCTCTTCTGTCTCCTGGCTGGGCCTTTTCCCCATCCCGAAAAAAACTTTTCAAAGACGTTTATTTTTTTGCGGTAACCTATCACGTGATCGAGAAGCGCTCATGCATCTGCGTCAAGAGTGACATACTGTAGACTGATATAACAGAGAATCCGGTCATTTTTCAAAATAAAACATCTTTCAGATTCTGAAATGAATAAAACGGAAGGAATGTAAGTTATTTATTCTTTCTGTGTGGCCCAGCACCAAATGACCCGCGGACAGTTACCGGTCCGCGGCCCGGCGGTTGGGGACCCCTGCATTAGAGAACATTTAACATACTAGAGCTGTGAGCGGCGATAAAGGGTGCTTGCATTCCTGGCCACGTTGGGGTACTGGTACGTGAGGATACCGACGCCTAGGACAAGACTAAATATTTTTTAATTCCAATTTGTTAGGGAGGGGCCAGCCAGGCAGCATCCTCAGCCAGGGTGCCCTGCACCTCACACCTGATACTCGTCAGCTCATCACCCACCTGTAGTTAATCTGCTCGTTTGGACTGGTATAAGTTGGCTCCCAAACAAGTCCTCAGTGCAAGTGTGTGCCGTTACCAGCTGTAGTGAGCTCTATTGGCATCTCCTGAAGTTTTCGTTTCCTGTGCAGACATTTGCTTGTGGACTCCTCGTGCTTCTCCCTGAAGTTTTGAGTAAGTCCCAGTTTTTTTCCCTGAGTGAGGGTTTTGCATCCTGTACAAGAGATTTTCCTGTGGATTCCTCATGCTTTTCCCTGAGTTGACTTTGCAAAGACTCTAATAAACAACACCAAGTGTTGGCTTACACAATACCTGCCTGTTGTGCAATTGGGGTCACATACAAACCCGAACAATACAAACTTGCCATGACGACCCTAGCCAAAACAGACAAATCTGGACTCGATTTGATCCAAGATGCTCTCGTCAAGCAGGTTCACCTGACCGCTACCCACACCCAGCACCCCTTACAGGGCCTTCAGACTCAAATCCAGCCTCTTCAGCTTGCGGTGGAGGCCTAGTTTAACCAGCAGATGGCGTTGGCGAAACAACAGGCAGAGGTTTTGCTACAGTTACAGGCCTTGACATCAGCACTCATCAACAGATCCCAAGACACGCATGCTCCCGAAGTTTCAGTCGCAATACCCCCAGTGGTACAAGCCCCTCTTAACAGAATCAGAATCATCTTGATTGGCCAAGTATCTAGAACACACAAGGAATTTGTCTCCGGTACAACACGCTGCATTAGTATCATCATAAACAAGGACATGATAAATAGGTATGGAAGGACATTTCGTAATGTAAGTGAACCGTAGTGCGGTGGGACCACCCAGTGACAACTGTGAGACAATGTGCAAAGTATCAAGCAGAGCTAAAGTGATCAGTGGTAGAATACAATAC
>NW_017805376.1:338262-353192 GCF_001891065.2 Hippocampus comes | reverse complement strand
ACCGGGCTGCACAGAAAGAACTTGCCTTTTTTCCGTTTTATTAATTTCGGATTGCGAAATGTTTTATTTTGAAAAATTACCGGATTCTCTGTTACATCCGTCTGTGTCACGCTTGACTCACGTCAAGGCACACTTCTCGGTCAGGTGACCGATGACGCTCATAAACAAAAGGCTGAAGCCCGCAAAATGAGTAAAAAAGCTGCTTGGAGATCGCAAATGACGGCGGCCTTAAAAGTACGTTCGAAACAACTGGATCAAAGTTATGGCTGAATACTCTGAGATCGCCACAATAGCACTGTTGCTATTTCCGGCATCCTACCTGTGTGAGGTGTGGAGTTTCTGCAGCAACGGCGACTAAAACAAAATTACGAAGTAGACTCGACATAAACCACACACTTGAGGTGTCATTCCCCCGAGATGGGACTGTCTGATTGCAGAAAATCAAGCTCGGGGCTGTGGTGAGTCGTCATTTTCATGCACTTTGAATTTGCGTTGTATCGTATTTTGAAGGCATTAAACATTACCAGAGCAATCAGTGCAGTCTAAGCATTCTTGTAGAGCTAGCTTTGCTTCATCTGTCCATTTTTTCACAGTCTTAACAACCGGTTTAACACATTTGAGTTTCTGTCTGTATGTAGGTATTAAGTGGATTAAATTGTGGTCAGAAAGACCCAATGCTGCACGGGCGATCGATCGGTATGAATTTTTGATTGTTGTATAGCAGTGGTCTAGAATGTTGCCTTCTCTGGTGAAACAGTCAATGTGCTGCTTATATCTGGGAAGTTCACGGTTAAGATGTGCTCTATTAAAATCGCCCAAAATGATCAGGGGTGACTCTGGGTATTTTAGTTCGAGTTTGTTTACTTGTTCAGATAGCGTTTGTATCGCCGTGTTAGCGTTAGTTTGTGGCGCAATGTAAACACCGACTAGTAAAAAGGAGGTGAACTCACGTGGCGAGTAGAATGGCTTGCAGTTTAAAGACAGCGACTCCAGGTCTGGGCTGCAGTGTGCGTCGAGCTTCGTGACATCGGTGCACCATTCTTTGTTGATATAGAAGCAAATCCCACGACCTTTCGATTTCCCTGATAGCTCCGTGTCCCGGTCGGCTCAGAGAAGGCGGAAGCCGGGTAGATGTAGCGCGGAGTCCGGGTGGCGGTCACTGAGCCAGGTTTCAGTGAAGCAGAGCGCAGCAGAATGTGCAAAGGTTTTGTTGGTCTTTGTGAGGAGAAGAAGTTCATCCATCTTGTTTGGCAGAGATCGTAGATTAGCAAGATGGATCAATGGGAGCGGGGTTCGAAATCCACGCTGCCGGAGCTTGACGAGCACGCCGGCTCGCTTCCCCCTCCTCCGGCGGCGTTTCCATGCTCCGTACAGCGCAGCCGCTCCACACGCGATTAGCTCCGAAAAACCTTGTGGATTTTCGTGTGCTGGTGAAAAAAGACCGAGCGTAGACTCCCCAATGCTAAGCAACTTTTCCCTTGTGTAAGTAAGCCGCTCAGGGTCGCCAAAAACTTAACGAAAATGACAAAAACAGGGATAATACTAGGGAGCGTGTAACCGAGGCTGCCATACCTGTCGGCGCCTGATGACGTATTAACCCTGTAATACCCGAACCAGTTTCTCCTGAGCCCTGTCTTTCCACCCCACGGCCATTCGATGGCAACTTTGAGACCTGCGCCACGTTCATCGTGCAGTGTGAGCTGGTTTTTGTTCGCCAATCCAGCATGTTCGCAACTGACTCTGTCCGCATTGCTTACATGGTGAATCTGCTCACGGGTCAAGCAGCACTGTGGGTCACCGCTTCCTGGTCCATGGGTGCCAGCTTCTGTCACTCATACAATGACTTTGTGACAGAGTTACGTAAGGTGTTCCACCACCCCATCCGCGGTCAGCATCTAGCACTCGGTTGAGTAGTATCCAGCAGGGCAGTGGCAGTGTCGCTGACTACTCAGTGGAGTTTAGGCTGGCTGTGGCGGAGAGTGGCTGGAATGACCCGTCACGATGTTTTACCTTCCAGAATGGCCTCAGCGACACCGTCAAGGACCAACTGGCTACTCGTGAGGAGCCTTCCTCACTTGACGAACTGATAAACCTCTCAATCCATATCGATGGACTGCTACGAGAGAGAAAGCGTGAGCGAGCACCGAGTAGCTCTTTGGTCACCCCTCAGGCACCGATAACACACATAACAGTCACTCCTCCCCTCTCCACTACACCTCAGGCCAACCCCGTTCCACCCCAAGGCACAGTAACGGAGGGACCCATGCAACTCGGACACACACGTCTCACTCCAGCTGAACGAGAGGCCCGGTTCAAAGCCAGCCTCTGCCTCTACTGCGGCCAGAAGGGACATTTTATCAGAGGCTGCCACACCCGGCCAAGAAGATTAGGCTCACTTGGACCCCGGGAGATCCTTGTGAGCCGCCTGTCTTATCCCCGTCATCCTGTCACACCTGATAAGCTGGTTAGCGTCACTCTGGCCTGGGCTGGCCAGCGACTCACGGAAGGGGCTCTCCTTGATTCGGGGGCTGACGAATGTTTCCTGGACTCAGAATTTGCTGCTGAGGCTTCCATCCCAGTAGAGACACTAGAGAGGCCCCTGGAGGCTTTCGGGCTGAATGAGCATCACCAAGCTAGCATCACTCAGCGCACCCGCCCAATTTCCCTCACCATAGCAGGTAACCACATGGAGACACGTCAATTCTTCATCATCCAATCTCAGTTAATCCCTGTAATTTTAGGGTGCCCCTACTTCATTCAGCATGAACCAAACATTGCTTTGTCCTCTGGAACTATTCTGGAATGGAACCCCTAGTGTCATGCCCAGTGCCTACGGGCCGCGAATAGTACCTCACTCCGCCAGGTCTCCAGTGTCCCTCCTCCAAATCTTTCATCTGTTCCCCCCGAGTACCATGATGTTGGGGAGGTTTTCAGCAAGGCCAGGATCAGTCTCTCCCCCCACACCGGCCTTATGACTGTGCTGTCAACCTCCATCCCAGGGCTGCCCTCCCTAGCAGTCGTCTGTATAGTCTTTTTATCCAGGAGAAGACTGCTATGGACAAATATATTTCGGAGTCGTTGGCGGCAGGGCTCATCCGGCCCTCATCCTCACATGTGGCAGCTGGCTTCTTTTTTGTGAAGAAGGAGAATGGTGGCCTCCAACCCTGCATTGACTATCGCCAACTCAATGACATAACGCTCAAGAATAAGTACCCCCTACCTCTTATGAACTCTACTCTCGAGCCCCTCACTCAGGCTACTGTCTTCACAAAGCTGGATCTCAGGAATGCCGACCATCTCGTCTGGATCCAGAAGGGGGACGAGTGGAAGACAGCGTTTAAACTCCCCGTGGTCATTATGAGAACCTGGTAATGCCGTTCGGCGTCACAAACACCCCTGCGGTATTCCAGGCACTCATGAATGACATCCTCCGCGACATACTTGACCAGTTTGTTGTGGTCTATCTTGATGACATTCTCATCTTCTCCATGTCTCTAGAGGAGCATGTGAAACACATGATACAGGTTCTCAAATGACTCCTTTGTAACCGGCTCTTTGTCAAGGTTGAGAAGTGCCGGTACCATTCGGATTCGATTGAATACCTTGGTTTCATCCTGGAAGAGGGTAAGACTCGGGCATATCATCGTAAGATCCAGGCGGTAGTGGACTGGGGAGATTCCACGTCTCGGAAGGAACTACAGAGCTTCCTAGGGTTTGCTAACTCCTAAAGGAGGTTTATCCGTAACTACAGCAGTGTGGCTGTACCACTTACCAGATTAAGCTCCCAGTCTCAACCGTTTGTTTGATCCCCTGCAGCTCTCTCTGCCTTCCGGTTGCTCATGGAGAGATTCATCAGTGCCCCCGTTCTTCTCCATCCTGATCCCAAAAGACAGTTCATTGTGGAAGTGGATGCCTCCAACACCGGGTTGGGGGCTGTGCTCTCACAACGGTCAGAGACTGACCAAAAGGTTCACCCCTGTGCTTTCTTGTCCCGCCGGTTCCTTCTCACTGAGGTGAACTACGAAATTGGGGACCGAGAGCTGCTAGCGGTGGTGGCTGCACTGGGGGAGTGGCGCCACTAGCTGGAGGGAGCAGAGTAGCCATTTACTATCTGGACGGACCATAAGAACCTGACATTCATCCGTGCTTCCAAGCGCCTCAACGGTCGGCAGGCATGCTGGGCCCTGGTTCCCGCAACTCTAAGGCAGACGCCCTTTGCCGACAACACCCACAGAAGCCTGCTACCGAGGAACCCCTCCGCATCCTCCCTGAGAGAAAAGTGATTGTCATGATGACCTTGAGTCTGGAGGCTGCTGTCAACCGTGCTTTCCGCTCCCATCGAGCTCCGAGCAACGTCCCTCCTCACCGGCTGTTTGTTCCGAACCCTGCTCGCTCTCGGTTACTCCAGGGGTGCCACGCTAGCCGGTTTGCTTGCCACCCGGGTTTTCATCTTAGCTTCACCTTCCTGGCTCGGAGGTTCTGGTGGCCCACCATGAGAAAGAGATGTTAAGGAATTTGTCATGGCCTGCACGGTCTGCGCTCGCAGCAAGGCTTCTCACCGGTCTGCTGCAACCCCTACCTACACCCAGTCGGCCCTGGTCCCATGTGGCATTGGACTTTGTGTCCGGACTTCCCCCTTCTCAAGGTAACACTGTGATCCTAACAGTGGTGGACCGTTTCAGCAAGGGAGTTCAGCTGGTGGCCCTGCCGAAACTTCCAACGGCCTCAGAGACTGCTGAACTCCTCATGGCCCATGTGTTCCTCCTGCATGGCCTTCCCAAGGACATTGTCTCGGATCAAGGACGTCAATTCGTCTCCCGTGTATGTCAGGCATTTTGCAAGGGGTTGGGCGCTTTTGTTAGTCTCGCCTCGGGTTATCGCCCCCAGACCGACGGGCAAACTGAGAGCATGAACCAGAGCATGGAGTCCACCCTTTATTGTGTGGCCGCGAAGAACCCTGCCTCCTGGGTCGAATACGCGATCAACTCCCTGGTCCGCTCCACTACTAGACTCTCGCTTTTTGAGGTTTCTCATGGTCACCAGCCACCCATCTCTCTGCACAGGAGTCTGATGTGGCAATTCCTCCCGTGCAGACCGACCTGGACCGCTGTTGCCATGTATGGGTCAAACACTAACACAATTGTTTTTATTGTTTGAAGCATATTCAAAAATGAACATCAATTTCCAATATATGACATCGGTGCCAGACACCATACAATTCCCCAGGAGCTTGTTTGACCCCAATTCACCTCTATTCCACCATTATAGGTCATTTAAACAGAGTTGCAATTGGCGTTTATTCTATTTATCGTTTTCCATTTGACAAAGTTACCGTGCCAGCAATGTATGTGGTTTATCACCAAATTCAAAAAAATTCTGTTGTTTGGTATACTGTTTACTTATTTTCATTGACTTGCTTATTTTCATTGACATTATTTGAATAGACTCGCACTTTAGTGTTGCTATCTTTCTGTGTAGAGCCATGGATGGGGAGTGAGCATTTTCATTATCTAATGATTTAATTTTTTTCCTCCAAATCTGTTACTTTAGCAAGGTTTGCTTTTTTTCCTTGAAGCTTCAAACGAGCTTACAATACCTCTGATGAAGTTCTTGCACGACTTCCAAAGTGTAGATGGAGTAATCTCAGGAGTATCATTCATCTCCAAGTAAAGAGAAATGTGATTCACTGAAGTTATTATCTACATGCAGCTGTGAATTAAACTTCCAGGAATTATGTGGTTTACCGAGATGATCTAAATTTACGAGGAAGGAAAGTGGACTATGATGATAAATCTCAATATGATGACATTAGGTACAAGTCTGGCATCTACAAAGACAGGGGTCGGGAACCTATGGCTCGCGAGCCATATGTGGCTCTTTTGGTGATTGCATCTGGATAAAACAAAATATTCTCGCTTGTTTAATCCATCCATTGATTTTTTTTTTTACTGCTCATTTCCTGTTGAGGGCTGCAGTTGGCTCCAGGAGCAATTTTGATTGGGCAATACTGGCCTACGTTGCCGTTGCTGCGGAAACAGGTAAACGCCCCGTTTTGAATCAGCCTGCTCGGTCATTAGCTCAAAGCTAATCCGACACGAATAAGATGGCGAAAAGAAAAAAACAAAATGACGAGTATGGTACACTTTAGGACGAATGGACTGAAGGATTCGCCTTTGTGGAGAGAACAGGCTCTGCGGTGTGTCTGATTTGCAATGACAAAATACTATCAATGAAACGGTCGAATGTAAAGCACCACTTTGACAAGCGCCACGCAACATTCGCATCAAAATACCCTGCGAGAGACTGCGGAAAAGAAGCGTGCAAGCTACTGAGCAAGGTGCAAGCTAGCCAGCAGCAACTCCGCGTATGGGCCCGGCAAGCTGACTATAAACTTCGGGGAGTGGTGACATCGTCGAAATAGGCCGAGACTGATAATCTCTACATCACCAATCAATTTACTCTGCAAGGCCAAAATACTTTTGAGTACAGCGATCAAAGTTAACATCTTTAATTGGTGCCAATTCGCCTCCGTTCGGAACAAACATGCTGTGTATACATATGTCAATGGAGGCGGATATATCATCATTAATTTGGGCCACTTAGCCACGGAGAGCGGCAATGGCAGCCAAGTAGCTCTTGGTCCGGCAAGTTGGTCTCATTGCACACGTGTCCGAGGATAGGTCAGGGCCTGCATCTGGCTGGTCATTCCTGGTTGACCTTTTTGAGACATCGTCTGTTCACCGTTGTAGTTACAGTATATTCAGGTGGCATTCCACAGTTTTGTATTATGGATTTAGAGACGTCAAGTGATTGATTCGAGTCACGGTTTGAGAGCGCTATGTAAGACGTCCTTCTGGGTTTGAAGAAGGAATAGAAAGCTGATCTAATGAGGACACGTAGTTTGAGATTTTTTTGCAGCAAGTGCACGACAGTTATTCAGCATTTCCTCCATTATGGTGAACGAAACACAAACTTTGATGTCCCGCCCCATCATATAATAGTTTGAAAAAAACATTTTTTTCCCCTGTTGTTGTCCCACACCTTAGGATGATAGAGCCGAAGTTTGAAGTCAATCGAATGAATCCTTTAGGACGGGAGAACGGAGTTCCTCGAGGGCCCTCCTGACTGTTTTAGATCCCTCCCTACTCCAACACAATTGATTCAAACGATCATTATTGTTTCAGGCTTCTAAAGAACTTACTGATGAGCTGATTGTTTGAATCAAGTGCGTTGGAGGAGGGAGAGCTCTGAAACAGGCAGGAGATGGCTCTCGAGGAACCGGAGTTCCCTACCCCCAATTTAAGACAATGGTGTATAAGTATGACCTCTGTAAATGTGCAATGGACGCTGCTCGGGCCGATATGAAAAATAATAAGAATCATTTAAACAAAAAAAAAGAGGTACCCAGCAACAGTTGCTGCACAATAATAATACCAACAAAAACAATAGGTACCGAGTAGGTGTCGCTGCTTGGGCCGTAATAGTAATATTGTGAGGAATTCCGACAAAAACAATAGGGATCTAACAAGCAGTCCCTGCTCCCTAAGAATAATAAAAATCATAATCA
This sequence comes from Hippocampus comes, assembly GCF_001891065.2. NCBI lineage: Eukaryota > Metazoa > Chordata > Actinopteri > Syngnathiformes > Syngnathidae > Hippocampus > Hippocampus comes. Next base: position 345,625 of record NW_017805376.1, on the reverse strand, counting down.
TAATAATAATACATTAATTTCAACAAAAACAATACGGACTTTGCAGCAGTTGCTGCTTGGTCCCTAATAATAATGTCCATCCATCAACAAAAAAAAACCCTCAAATTTCCATGTGCCGGCACCCCAAAATGGCAACAGCCCTTCAAAGTTGCCTGCAGCTCTAATTATCATCCATTCATTTTCCGATCCGCATTATCCTCAAGTGTCGCGGAGGGTGCTGGAGCCTATCCCAGCCGTCTTCAGGCAGTAGGTGGGGGACACCCTGAAGCGGGTGCCAGCCAACAACCATCCGCGCTCACACTCACACCTAGGGGCAATTTAGAGTGTTCAATCAGCCTGCCATGCATGTTTTTGGGATGTGGGAGGAAACCGGGGTACCCTGTGAAAACCCACACAGGGCCGGGGAGAACATGCAAACTCCACACAGGAAGGCCCGGTGGCCCAGCTAACCACTGGGCCACTGGGCCGCCTAATTTTTTTTTTGCCTCATCATACCCATCCTCGCGCGCGTGCACACACACGCGCACACACACACACGCACGCGCTCTCACACACACACACACACACACACACGCACTTTTTTTTTTTTAACAAAAACAGTAGGGAGCTCAGCGATTGCTGCTCAGGCCCCAATAATTTCGACAAAATGAATTGGGACCTTGCAGGGGTTGCTGCTCGGGCCCTAATAATTCCTACAAACAAACTAAGGACTTTCCAACGGTTGATGCTCAGGCCCTAACCAATAAACATATTCAAAAAAATAAGAATTCAAAGTTGTACCTGTTCATATGTCAGGCACTGCTCAGTGAGTATCTCGAGGAGCGGTGCAGCATTGCTGTCTCGTCTCTTTAACATCTCCCTTACAATCGATAGAAGGTTCCAAATGCCCTCCGGTTCTCTGCCTCTTAGAGGTCTTAGCAGACATGCCCATTCAGCAGCAGCTGGTGGCTCAGTGGACGACAGATACATGGAATTTACATCACTGCAAACACAAACACATACACACAAAAATGAGCAATTGGCAGCATAGTAAATAAACAAGGATCACAATCAAAATTGAGGATATGGTAACTATCATAGCAATGACAGTAAGACCAAGACTCTTAGGATTCCTACTGTCACATCACAGCCTCTGAAGATCGTGATGCTCTCTAGACTCTGCCACACCTCCTGGGGCCTGTTGCTGAAAGGTGCGACTTCATCCTTCTCTTGAAGACCGTTTGGCATTTTTACTAACCCTAACTTCATACCTGTCAACTTGTTCGTTTTCCCCGTATTTTATCGGTTTTTTTATCATTTCAAATCATCTACAGCGTATCACAACTTTTATACGGGAAAAAAAATTGTGAACCGATCTCACAAAGACCATTTTGGCTCAAATCCAGATCGTCTCACCTGCTGGTAGCCAACGACAATGCCGTCGTCGATCGCTACTATTGTCACGGCAAACCAGCATTTTTTTTCATCGCTGCGTACGGTAGGATTGATATACATGATGTGCGCATGCGCGCTAAGCCATTGTAAGGTTTTTTTGTTGCCTTGTAAGGGGAATCGTAATAATTTATAAAGGCAGCTATTAGCCGAGGTTGACAGGTATGTAACTTTTTCAAGTCAGCTCGAGCTGTGCTGCAAAGTCCTATGTCATCTGACCTAAATGCCGTGTCGAGGGCCTTGAAAAGTGAGCATACCTGGAGTGGCATCCAGGGTTTCTGGTTTGGAAAAACCCTGATACTTTCTCTGCAGACACAGTTTCCATACAGAACTTTATGAAGTCGAGTACTATCCCGATGTATGTGCCCAGGTCCTGGAGTTAAAACAGGTCCCACACTGTTTATTGGAAGCAGTCATGAAGTTCACTGAGTGCAGTCTCGGGCCAAGTTGTTAAAAATATTTGTGGTAGGCTTTGTTCTGTGTCTGAGAAAGGTGCATGAAGGGATGAGCAGCAGGGAGAGATGATCTGACTCGACAAGGTGTGGTAGAGTGTGGTTCTGTAGCCGTGTTTAATGTTGGAGTTCACATGGTCTATAGTGTTTCTACTTTCTGTTGGAAATTTAACATGTTGGAACTTTATGAGTGCAGTCTTTCGATTGGTCAAATTAAAATCCGAAGCAAAATGTGAATGCCATTGTGGTCGGCCCTCTGCTGTGTCTCTCTGTAGTGATGCTGTTGTTGCACCACAGTCATCATGCATGAAGATACGGAACCCCCTATCTCTGCTATTACCAGACTCCACTGCTATTACCAGTGGTGCAAAGTGCGGCCTGCAATTTGTACGCAAGCACTATGAATCTGCGGTCGAAGCCAGGTCTCAGTTACGATGAGGGTGCAGTAGTCACAAACATAGCGATTACCCGCAATGTTTAACTGCAGATCAAATACCACAGCTGACCCCTCTGTCCACACTTTGTGTTCAGCTGTGCTAAATTCTTTTGAAACTGTGTCCATGACGCTTTTAGAAGATGTAGTTCGCCAGACGAAGCCATCTGGCTCCCCCTGCGATTCTCTTCCCCCGCATTTCTTCAAGGAGGTTCTCCCAAATATTGGGCCACCGGTCTTGGCCATTATCAACAGCAGCCTCTCTTTTGGTATAGTTCCCCAACAGTTTAAACATGCTGTGGTCCAACCCTTGATCAAGAAACCTGGTCTTGATCCAGATGTGCTGTCAAATTTTAGGCCCATTTCCAAACTGCCTTTCATTTCAAAAATTCTGGAAAAAGTGGTGCACATGCAGTTGAAATCTTTCTTGGATGAACATAACATCCTGGGGGTCTTCCAGTCAGGTTTCAATACGATGCATAGCACGGAGTCAGCACTGTTACGCGTTTCTAATGACATCCTCCTGGCAAATGACACTGGAGACTACGTGTGTCTAATTTTATTGGATTTAACTGCAGCATTTGATACAGTGGATCACAGTATTCTGCTGACTCGTTTGCAGCACTTGGTGGGCATTGGCGGTCAGGCTCTTGAGTGGTTTAGGTCCTATTGAGCTGACAGAACCTTTTGTGTCAGCCTTGGCTGCTCTGAGTCACATACTGCTCCTGTGTCATGTGGTGTTCCACAGGGCTCAATTCTGGAGCCGCTGCTGTTCTCACTGTATCTGTTCCCATTGGGGTCCATCTTAAGGAAACAAGGTATTTCCTTCCACTGATCTGCAGATGACTGTCAGATCTATGTCCCACTGAGCAAAAAAGACGCTTTCTCACTCGGGCCACTTTTTATCCTGCCTGGAAGAAATCAAAACCTGGATGGCATAAAATTTCTTGAATTTCAGTGAGAAGAAGACAGAGGTGATACTGTTTGGTCCCAGTGGCCCTTATACATCCCATCCTGTAGACTTGGGGCCCCTGTCCCCTTATCTTAAGTCAACAGTCTCAAACTTGGGTCTTAAAATGGACAGTGATTTTAAACTTGACCGGCAAATTGGTGCCGTTGTTAAATCCAGCTTCTTTCACCTTATACAGATGGCCAAAGTAAAACCTCTCCTCTCTCTTGAACACTTTGAGACAGTAATTCATGCCTTCGTCACATCCCAGCTCGATTACGGCAATGCCCTTTACTTTGGAGTCAGCCAATCCTCCATTAAGCGCCTCCAGCTGGTCCAGAATGCCGCTGCTCGCCTCTTGACTGGTACTCGTAAGAGGGAGCACATAACTCCTACTCTGGCATCCTTTCAATGGCTCCCTATACATTTTAGAGTCATTTTCAAGATCCTATTACATGTATTTGTTTTCAAATCTCTAAATGACCTCGCGCCACCTTACCTCTCTGAGCTCACCTGCCCCTACACACCTGCCCGGCGCCGCAGGTCTACGGACCAGACATTATTAGAAGTACCAAGAACTAAATTGAGGCTCAGAGGGGATCAAGCCTTTTCTGTTGCTGGTCCCACTCTCTGGAATGACCTCCCACTGAACATTCGGCAAGCCTCCTCGCTGCCCATCTTTAAAACCCGCCTCAAAACTCACTTGTATTCTTTGGCATTTAACCCAGCATGACTCAGATTTGTTCTTGGTTTTGCTGTTCCGTGCTTTCTACTGTCTTTGTTAACGATTTGTTGCTTTACTGTTGTATATGTTAGTTGCTCCATGTACAGCACTTTGTATGCAGCGATGGTTGTTTGAAAGTGCTCTATAAATATGGTTGATTTGAGTTGAGATCGTCCACTTTGTTGACGATTCATCTGGCTTTGGCGAGGTAAAGGCTCGGAAGAGGCGTTCTGCATGAGTTGTTCTTCAGCCTTGGGAGGAGGCCAGATCTGCGGACCCCACTTTTGCTTCCTCTGCCTGCGCTACTTCTCAACCCCGACAACAATCCACATGAGTTCGGTGGTCTCGCTAGTTCAACTGGGATGTTGTGCTTGGAGTGAAAGTCGCTTGAAACTCTTATTTTGTGTGTCTGAGGTGAGGTCCAAAAGTTCCTGGCTCATGGATCAGTCCATTACCGAAGCATACATGAACAAATTGCCCAGATAAGCAAAGATTAAAACAAAAACAAAAGCACTGAAAGAGAGGAGTCACTGAATCAGCTATCATACTGCACATTATACAAAGTAGATTAAAAAATAGATACTGTATTTTCTGCACTAACAGATGCACTGGATTATGAGGCGCACCTTCAATGAATGGCTATTTGGTAATTTTTTTTCATACATTGGACACTTCACATTATAAGGCGCAATCTACAATGCCTCCACTAGATGGTGCTACGCTCCTTCCATTCAACTCGATAGGCGTCCGTTCAACTTGAGAGGCGTTCATGACCGCCTCTGAAAAACGTAAATTAACTATTACTGTACTTAAATGAAAATACGAAAATTTAAAATAATGCCTGAAACAGAAAATCAAGCGAGGAAATCACAAAAAAATTCTATGTCCCCCCTACAGAATTTATTTTGTGATTTCCTCGCTTGATTTTCTTCATGGTTTCATTGAAGTAATAATTAATTTGCGTTTTTCGGAGGCGGCCGTGAACGCCCCTCGAGTGGAACGGAAGAAGGCACGGAGACAGAAAAAGACGTACAGTACCTGTATTTGTTGAGACTGTGAAAACCATTAATAAAGTCTGTGTTTTAAAAAAAAAATAAAACCACAGCTCTCCTTTTTTCAACAAATACAGGTGAGTCTTTTTCCATCTCCGTGCCTTCTCTTATTTCGTTCAACTCGAGAGGCGTTCATGACCACCTCCGAAAAACGCATTGGCATTTCCTTGATCATAGCGCCACGGCTACTACGATCAGATGTCAGTCGTAGTTATTTATTCTTTGTTTGTATTCACAAATGATGATATCATAATATAAATTCTGTAGGGGTGGCTATAGAATTTATTTTGTGATATCCTTGCTTGCTTTTCAGTTTTGATGTATTATTTTCAATTTTCGTAGTTTCATTGAAGTAATCATTAGTGTACGTTTTTCGGAGGCGGTCTTGAACACATCTCGAGTCGAACGGAAGAAGGCACGTAGACAAAGACGTACCTGTATTTGTTGAGACTGTTTTAAAAAATTAACACCACAGCACTCCTTTTTTCAGAGCTGCAACAAAAACTTATTGAATAAAGCAGCGACACAGTTCACTGAACCAACAGCAAGTTAAAACATTGGAAGCATGTCTCCAGGAAGGAGTCATCTTGGGAGTCGATGTATTACCGTAATGACCATACAAAAGACGCACCGGATTTTAAGGCGCTCGGTGAGCTTTTAAGAAAATTGAAGACTTTTTGATGCGCCCGAAAGTGCGGGAAATACGGTACTAAGAAATATAGAGAGGTTTTCAGTGAAAATTGGCCATCCTGGCAGCATCATGGTAATGAATGCTTTCTGTCAAACTTGGCGTCACTGATGTTTTGGAAGTGTGGCTGCTACAATATCGTACAGAATGCTAAAATTTGAGTTTTGGAAGCCACAATTTCACAGGAAGCGCTGCACACAGCCCCCAGAGGTATCATTCACAATGAATGAGGCTTTCTTATGAGCATGAATTGTACTCTTAATATAGAATAGCAATAATTAGGTTCGACTAATGAACTTTCTTTCAAAATACCTGCTCTTAAATCATTTAAAAAAATAACTGAGTGAGTAAAAACATTCCAGTGTAACTAGTTCACCAAAAATGGACACCATAACAGTGTGTTTCCGGATGTGTATGTCAATTGAACAACCTGAAGACAACAGGTGAAGGCCCACAAAACTTATGGAGTGTCTTTTTGATATTTTCACTCAGAGTCGACTCATCCAAATACCAGGTGCTCTGGTCAGAAGCTGAAGGTCCAGCTGTGGGGTCTTCAAACACAAAACACACACACACACACACACACGGACGCACGCACGCACGCACGCGCACACACACATACACAAACACACACACACACACACACACACACACACACACACACACACACAGATAAGCAAAGTCAATTTTTATAGTAATTCAAGATAAGGATATATTATGAACCATCTTATTCCCATTTGGAATGCAAGCATACAAGAGATGTTGAAGGCTAATTTACCTGGAGCTCCACACAAAGTGTTGATTGCAGTTGACTGAGAGGATAAGAGCTCATCAAGTAGTCGTTGGGCTGTGGGTAAAATCTGAAAGGCAAAGCCATATGACACATTATTGCAAATACCCAGTACAATGAACAATCCAGGAATGCCAAGGGCAATACTCTTAGGCTCAATTTACGGCATATCGTGGAAATGACAAGTCAGATTTGAGTTGTTCCGTAATGTGCAAGCCTCCTCGCTGCCCATCTTCAAAACCCGCCTCAAAAAGCACTTGTATTCTTTGGCATTTGACTCAGCATGATTTAGATTTGTTCTTGGTTTTGCTGTTCGGTGCTTTCTACAGTCTTTATTACTGATTTGCTTTACTGTTTGTTGTATATGTTAAATTGCTCCATGTACAGCACTTTGTATGCAGCGATGGCTGGTTGAAAGTGCTCTATAAATACAGGTGAGTTGAGCTGAGTTGAGTGAAGAGAGAAAAAGCACATTAAATATACAGTAAACATTCTCTAGTACGGACTCGTGTTTGCGCTGTCCAATCTGTCCGGATAACAGAAATTCCTCATTTGGGAAATTAGCATGGTACATGTCCTTTATGAACCTGCAAGTATGTTGACAAAATACACGTGTAACAACACAATCAATAAAATACAAAAATATACTGTCCAAAAACTGTTTATATCACAAAAACTGCAATACAGGTGTATCTAAAAAAAATCACAATAGTAAAATACATACAGTATTTTTATATTTAATTTTTTTTGTCTTGGGAAATAAATGTGTCTATTTTGGATTGTTTTGTTGGATGCATTCTTTGGTTTATGACAATGTTTGCCTGCGTGTCATACAGTTTTATTT
>NW_017805376.1:332285-337535 GCF_001891065.2 Hippocampus comes | reverse complement strand
CGTCTTTCCGACTCCAAGTGTCTGCTGGATGCTTTTAACTTTGTGTCCAGCCTTGCTCAAACGGATGCATTTCACTCGCTCCGCTCCAGTCATTACAGTTCTTCTATGTTTCAATGCCCTGATCTACACGACGTAAGTGAATAAAGTTAAAATCTTTCGTAATTACAGTAAAACGCACGCCAATAAAAAGTCACTTACACGTCATCGTTTTGAATCTGATGAATGAAAACGGCGAAGCGAACACGTTTCTTCTGTCGTGTCCATTGGGTGCTGCTTTTAAGCTAGTGCCGCGTTCTACAGGACGTAAGTGAATAAAGTTAAAATCATTCACAATTACAGTAAAACGCACTCCAATAAAAACTCACGTCGTCGTTTTGAATCTGATGATCGAAAAACGCGAAGTGAGAATGTGTCTCGGTGTCGTCGTTCCGTAGCATCGGATGGGCGTTGCGTTTATTTCAGCTCCCGCGGCATGACGTCTCAATCCGGGTTACGGCTAGTGGAATTTCCGCTTACGTAAGTTCCGGTAACATGTAATATCGTAGTCAAAATGTTAATGCATAAGTTTTTATTACGGGTGAAGGATATTCCTTTTCACAGAATTCTGGGGATGGGAATATTTACTGTACTCAGATGTGGAATTCTGGATCCAGTTTGAAAGGGATAACCACTTAGTTAGAGAGCTTTCAACAAAAGTTTTGAATATTGCCCTCAATTGAATTTAATTACCAGTGAAGTGTACAAGGTGTTGTGAGGCTGTCAGGTCTGAGAAAGAGAATGGCGCGGTGAAGCAGTTGGTGGTAGTGAAAGACCAAAATAGGTCGGAAACGAGGTGAAAGAATTTCAGAAAGACACTTAGGCAACAGCAATAATCAGAGAAGTGGACAAAGCCTCACATTTGTGTGGGTCGCTAAGAACGAAGAAAAGTTAAAAAACACTGACGAAATACTGGGCGAAATGACAACAATGCAAGAAAAAGTAAACTTTTAAATGAGTTCGTTTGAGGCATATTCAAGGAGGGAGACACTTGGACTCGATGGGACACCAGAAGGAGTGGAGTTGGGATTGCAATTCATTTTTCATCTTGTGGATAAAATTTCGAGGGAACATAGAAATTCCTGAATCCCAAGTATTTCAGATCCAAGGGGTGCATAAAACATTGTCATCACCTCTAATGGATGACGTCCCACCCTGATCAATCCAAATAAAGTTTTTGTGTTTTACGGTTATAGAGGAAGTGCTCCGACTTGCATGGCAGAAGAAAGGTGTGTGGAAAAACAACGAAATAACCATCAATTGTGACTGCCCTTCTGAAATAATCAGGGATGAGAGTGGCTAGTGATGAAAAAAAGCGGAAGGGGGTGCGGCCGGGAAGGGGGCGTGGCCACTTACAAAAGTGGCACTAAACATGCTGAAGACTAAGTGTATTCAATTTACACACTATTTGAAACTTTAACAAAAAAAAATCCCAAGATTGTTCACTCTTCTTTCAAGTGAAAATTTGTGCAATTTTGCTTATGCATTCCTGGTGAGCACCAATATGTAGCTTCAAATTTGCTGCTGAAAATCAAAACTAAAAAAGGAAACACATTCCCTGCCATATTTAAGATTTGTTCATTAGAAGAATACTTTGTTGTAGAAACATGATATTCCCGTTTCCAAAAATATCATGTTGCAGAAACATGATATTCCTGTTTATTATAAACCGATAAACACATTGAGACAAAAACTAGTACACCCCAAAGACCGGGTTCCCAACACCCAAAAATGCAATCTGATTTATTCCATCCGTTGCCAAGAAAGTGAGTGCAAGGAACATTACATCGGAGAAACCAAACAAACACTCAAGAAAAGACTTTATCAACACAAATGGAAAAACAATGATAACAAAAGTGCAGTATACGCACACTTAAAAGAAACAAACCACACAATTGAAGATGAACAAGTAAAAATCCTAGGAACAGAAAAGAGATGGTTTGAAAGGGGAGTAAAGGAAGCGATTTTTGTTAAAAAATTTTCACCCTCTCTGAACCGTAAAGGAGGTATCAGATTTAACCTGTCTCCTATTTACAATAACTTGTTGACCACCAAGGGACATAGACAGGCTGATCAGCCTAACTGAAAGTATCTATTCAGCCCTAGCCCAAACAATAGGCCTAATCAAGTCCCAACGATAGGGAATTTAGAAATCAATGGTCACCATAGGGGCGTGACTAACCATCCCCACCCAGTCCTCAAATAGGCCACGCTCAGCTTTTTAGCGCAGAGCAATTTCCCGGAGTCTTCACGGAGACTTCAGAGTTGTCTACCGCTGACGAAGCTTCTGTGAAAGAAGCGAAACGTTGTTTTTTGTTTTTTACCCACAGATACAGACGACGACTGACGGAAACCTTTCTACGATAAAAACAATAAATAATAATGCATTCAAACTGATCACCAACATTAACTCAGGAGCACAATATTAACAAAACTTTAACCTGCAAAACAAAAATATATAAAATAGTTTGTGCTGATTTTTTTAATCAAAGATGATGTCTGGATTAATGGCTACAATGAGCATGTTTTGCAATGCACAGCTTTTCGAAGCGAGGTTTGAAGCAGAACACAGAAACTCTCAGCTCCTGCTCAATGTGTATTTTACTTTACTGAAGTAGCAGTCACAAAGCGGGATGATTGTTGGCAATATTCGGCACGTTTTCGCTGAAAAAAACTCAAGCGGCTTATCAGCGTGATTGGGGTGTAATGTCTTTAAGTGACGCCTTAATTTATTTGGCTTCATGCTGTCCGCTGCCACCATTTTTAGACATAGTAAGAACGAACATTGATCTTTCCTCATCTCCCACCACAGTCACAGTGAAGCCAAGCGCTGCATACAGTTCGTCATATTTCCTCCCTTCGAATGCTTCCTGCGCACACTCTGCCAATGAGAGCGCCACTGCCCCTGATGTAGTGGAGGTGCAACTGCACTTTATTCTAGGACGGTAAAAAAAAATAAATAAATAAAAATAAAAACAGAAAAGCATGTTCCCTGAGGTCAAACGCGCCCCCCTTGGCGGAGCCTGCTGTCGAGCCATCTTCGTGCAGTCGGCGGGGTACACCCTGAGGTGGTTGCCAGCCAATCGCAAGGCACACATAGAGAAACAAGCAATCACACTCACACGGACAATGAAGAGTGATCAATTAAGTAAAGATTAATGTTTTTGGAATGTGGAAGGAAACTGCAGTACCCGGAGAAAACCCACGCACGCAGAGGGAGAACATGCAAACTCCACACAGGAAGGGCCTGGAAGTGCACACCTCTGCACTGTGAGGCCGACGTGCTTATCAGTCAACCATGGTGACGCTCAAAATAGTATGGGACACATCATTGCGATCTGAGGGACTTTAAAGGTACAGTAAATATTCCCATCTATGGAGTTCTTTCAAATGGAAATTCCCTCACCCAGACTAAAATCTTATGCATTAAAATTTTGACAACGATGTTACATTAACGATCAATTAATAACAACGGAATTTCCACTACCCGGAACCCGGAAGCCATACAGAAGAACGCAGTGGCGCAAACACAAGCAAGTCCCGCTCGATACTACGGAATAACTCTGTCCGTGCCGCTATTTACTCTCATTGGAAACAAAACAGCGACATGTAAGTGACTCTATTAGCATGAGTTTTACTGGAAGAGTGAACGATTTTTATTTCGTTCACAGCTCCGAGTTTCATGAACGCAACATACTCATAGCTGCTCTGCCATTGGCTGACCGAGCATTATCCTGGCCTCCCATTGGCCAAGAGGGACCTCAATATCTATGTGTGTAGATACTATAACTAGATCCATGGAAGATAGAGTGGAATGCATCTGATTAGCTGCTCAGAGTAAATTGCTTGTGGCTCGAAAGGACAGTCGAATGAACGAATGTTTCCTGGAATGCATTACTTGTTATCATGCTAAAAACCTTACGTTAACTAGAGCGCTAATTAGAGAGAAGGCGAGTTCCATCGCGCTAACTATGGCCATCGAGGACTTCGAAGCGTCCCGTGGCTAGCTTTAAAAGTTCATTGCATGACATCAGGTGAGAAACACTGTCTTGGCGATCCGAGGGGAGGTTGAGTTAGAGACAGTGAGTAAGTGGAAAGAAAAGCCACCAGGTCTGTTACTCGTCTCATTTTAAAGCAAATAGTCGTAAGTTTGTTATACAGTAATCCCTCGCTACTTCGCGGTTCGTTTATCGCGGGTTCAGTGCATCGCGGATTTTTTCGAACATAAATTTTTTTTTTTTTTTTTTTTTAAATAAACATGGATTACAGTACTGTATATGTTGCTCTGTGTGGCTCGCTGTTGTTTTGCAGCTTCTTGCAGACCGTTTGCGGACTTTAAAAAAAACTTTTTTTTTGTTTTTTTTTTACCTGTTTTTTAATTGGACGCTGCTTCGCGGATTTTGTTTATCACGGGTGGTTTTGGTCCCCATTAACCGCGATAAACGAGGGATTACTGTACTGTATTTTGTTCGTATATATGTACATTATACTGCAGCTTTTGCGTTATAAACAGTGTTTGGAGCATATATTTTTGCATTTCATTGCTTGTGTTCTTACACATGCATTTTGTTCACATACTTGCATGTTTATAAAGGACCATGCTCATTTCCCACATACTCATTCCCTTATAATTCTGTTATAAGGAAGGATTGGACAGTGCAAATATGATTCCGTACTAGAGAATATTTACTGTATACAACTTAGGTTGTTTTTTTTTGGGGGGGGGGGGGTTTTGGCTGCATGTCAGGTGTGCGGTACCTTTTTATGATGTGATACAGGTCCGTTTTGTATACTTGTGGTTGTGCAAAGTTTTTTAGTTACCATGATTACCGTTGCTGCTGCTTGATTGTTGTCTTCAGCCCTTCCACCGAAAGTAAGGAAGTTGTTCCACATATTTTAAAGTGACTACCATGGGTTTTAGTTATCCCTCTGCTTTGTAAAATGCATCAATCCGGCACAAAGTGGGGGAACTCAGGGACCGCAGCAGCCCCGGTCGATCCCTCACAACTAATCGGGGAAGAGACCGATTGTGTGTTAGCCTGTCTCTCCAGCGAATTGAAGCAGATTACTGCAAGGTACAAATGAAGTGTATCATGCAAGGGTGGCCAACCAGTCAGAGCCTAAGAGTAAATTTTTTACTGTGTTACTGCAGAGCCACACACACACACACACACACACACACACACACACACACACACACACACACACTTTTTT
>NW_017805376.1:308613-331625 GCF_001891065.2 Hippocampus comes | reverse complement strand
GCATCCGATTAGCTGCTCAGAGTAAATTGCTTATGGCTTGACGGACATTTAAATAAACGAACGTTTCTTCGTATTACAAGTAAAGTATTTTCCTCGAAAATGCTTTACTTGTTGTCATGCTAAAAACCTTACGCTAACTGGAGCGCTAATGAGAGAGAAGCGCTCCAGTTAGCGTGAGATTTTTAGCCTTCCAGAACTAACTATGGCCATCGAGGACTACGAAGCGTCCCGTGGCTGGCTTAAAAGTTCATTGCATGACATCAGCTGAGCAACGCTGTCTTGGGTGGCGATCGAGGGGAGGTCGAGTTAGAGACAGTGAGATGGTGGAAAGAAAAGCCACTTGGTCCAGAAAGTATTATTGTTAGATTCAGACGAGCATGGACGTTGCATTGCTAAAATGGCTACAAAACGGACCTTTGGATGTCAAGCAGCAAAGACAAGAAGAGCTCTGATGCTGGAAGAGAGGGTAAAAGTGATCAAAATGAAAGACGGAGCAAGCAAAATGAAAGACATTATCCAAGAAATTGATGTAAGTGAAAGTGAATGCTGATCGTAAATTTTGCAATTTCTTTCCCTTTTTTTCTTTCTACACTGACAATATGAAGTGTCAAATAAGTGTGTGCTCATACTTATGCACTATTGGAATAAAAATAAAGAGTACACATACGATTGTGTGTGCATGTACACATACGTTTGTGTGTGTGTGTTTGTGCGTGTGTGTGTTTACATCTGAGATCAAAGTTGCTACAGTGAAAAAACCCCTGTTGTGAAAAATGTCTTGCTGCAAACATGATTTCGTTGTAGAGGAGTTTCACTGTACATTCTGTGTTTTAAGCACCATTGTTTGAATGGCAGCGCTCTCACCGAGGCGTTCTCAACAATTGTCGTGTGAAAGCCCGGGAGCCGCATTGACCCAGCCAATGAGCCGCATGCGGCTCGCGAGCCACGGGTCGGCCACCCCTGCTATAGTGTATCATCATATCGTGCAATTGACATTGTTCTCGTAACTACCAGCTCCCCCCTTCATCAATGCTCGAGTTAATAATCACACTTTGGCTGTCAGCCATCTTGCAACGTCACTGGCTCAGCCCAGGGCCATAGTTAGTCATTGGGGGACCAAGGAAAACAATAGACAGCCATCCCCCGAACCACCCATATACTTTAGTTCAATTTTGACAAAAGGTGAATTTTATCATTTTGGGCACTTCATCCAGCTTTTGAAATCAGTTAGTTATATTTCATCTTAGCCTACTAATACTTACAACCACATTTTCAAATATTTATGATTATTGTCCACTAACAATTGTGCATTTCAGAAAATTGCCCTATTTCCTGAGCCTGTTTGTCGTTAAATTTTTCTAGTGAACCATTTTAACAGATTTACTGTTATTAATGAGAAGATTAATCATAAATTAATAGCGGACTTGGCCAAAACAGGTTTTTTGAGGCTGATGCAGAGTTCTGGTAGAGAAAAAAAATTACAGATTAGCGATTAATCGGTCGATTAATAAAAATAATTTTGAATGCATAAAATAACCCGCGTGAAGGTAGGATGGCGCGCGACATCGACAGGCAGGTTGGTACAGCATCTACAGAGATGAAGGACTTTGTATCGGTCGGTCGTGGTGATGAAGGAGCTGATCTGAAAGCTGAAGCTCTTGATTTATGTTCCTATTCTCACCTATGGTTATGACCTGTGGGTCATAATTGAAAGAACAAGATCGGATACAGGCAGCTGAAATTAGTTTTTTCCACAGGGTGTCTGGGATCTCCGTTAGAAATTGGGTGAGAAGATCAGTCATTTGGGAGGGAGACATAGTTGAGCCGCTATTCCTTCACATTGAGAAGAACCAGATGAGATGGTTTGGTCAACTGATTTGGATGACTTCTGCACGCCTCCCTGGTGAGGTGTTGTGGGCATGTACCATTGGGAGGAGCCCCCTTGGACAACTCAGGACACGCTGGAGAGACTATGTTTCCCAGCTGGCCGGGAAAACCCTCGGGATCTCTCGGGAAGAGCTATAGGAAGAAGCTGGGGAGAGGGACGACCCGACCTCAGATAAGCGGTAGAAAATGGATTGATGGATGGATGGATAAAATAATATCCCCCCTGCATTTAAATGGGTGTCAATTATCAACAGAATTTAGCTATTCGCATGCTGGCTTGTTCCCTATTTCCAGCGACTATCGAGAGTCAACTGTAAATATATTATTTTTTAAAAACATGCATTTCATTATTGAAGTTGTAAGGACATTCATCCTTGTCATGTGTTTGTATTACCCGTAGTTTAATGTGTCATATTTAACACATTTGTTTGATTGTTTTTTATTTTATTTTTTAATTTGTTTCAACAATGTGTGACTTTAGGTTGTGTGTAAAATACTGACATCTCAGTCAATTCCTTGCACAAATTGAAAAATTAAGATTGCCTCATTTTGAATGACAGGTCCATAGAACAATCTTTTCCAATAATGCCATGATAAATATTTACGAATGCAATGTTATGGGAGATATTTATTTTTAATCGATAATGAGACCAGTGTTACTTGTGTACAACTGCTGTCAATTAGTTAGGGGTACGTAAGGGTTAAACCAATAGACAAACATTGGACACTTGGCCCATTTGTTTTTGAGCCATAAGCGGTTTATTTAATAAAATTTAATGGTAGATGTTACCATTTCAGCTGCTTTTATTTTCACATTGTGGATATGAAAACCTCACATTTGGGAACTTTGTGTTTTGATTTGCTCAGTGTAGTCACAAGGTACTATATGACATGATCCATGTAGGACTCAAATGGCGCTTTTCCTTTTGGTAGGTACATCAAGATGCTTTGCTTGGCCTCAAGTAGTCACTTTTCCGCCATGAACCTAATGTATTATGTGGCATGCTAAAATGTGAGGTGCAGAAAGGCTGACAATGCCTTTTTTTTAAATGCCTTATATTTTTTTATGTAAGAAATGCTAAATTTAAAGAGAGATTGCCTCAGTCAAAATGTTTCTTTGTGATTGGCTGATGACCAGTTCAGGGTATACCCTGTCTCATGACCAAAGACAACTGTGATAGGCTCTCCATTCTAGTGACCCAAGTGAGGATACGCAGTTTGCAGAATGAATGAATGAATGAATGAATTAAAATGTTTTTACAAAAAAAATGTACAAATGTTTAGGAAAAAAGTTAATATAGTTCACTGCTCTGTAAAATGTGACCAATGAGCCATTTCTGAAGGAAATTGTCCGGTATAAAGAAATAAGTTTATTTGAAAACATAATTATTCATTCATTCATTCATTTTCCGACCCGCTTATCCCTACAAGGTCGCAGGGGGTGTTGGAGCACATCCTAGCTGTCTTCAGGCAGTAGGCTGGGGACACCCTGAACCAGTTGCCAGCCAATCGCAGGGCACACAGAGACGAACAACCATTCGCGCTCACACTCCCACCTAGGGACAATTTTTGAGTGTTCAATCAGCCTGCCATGCATGTTTTTGGAATGTGGGAGGAAACCGGAGTACCCGGAGAAAACCCATGCAAGCCCGGGGGAACATGCAAACTCCACACAGGGAGGCCGGAGCTGGAATTGAACCCGGTACCTCTGCACTGTGAGGTCGACGCGCTAACCACTGGCCCACTGGGCCGACCTTGAATACATAATTATTCCAAACAATTTTCAGTTAGATAGTCACAAATATTTAATATGTCGCCTTACATTCAGCCAGTTTCTTCTGATTGGTTTTGCAACAATATAAATTTCTCCTGAGTTGGTTGTTGGCCTTCTGCAAGATAGTCGGATGATGGGGATGCCATCTTAACGGCGTATCGACACACCACCAGGACCTTGTTAGTCTGGAACCTCCCCGGAAGACCGGCCTGCCAAGGGAGAACCGGATTGCCCAAACCAGTACTAAACCTAGGAACGCCCGCGACCAACGAGTATGGATTGACCTGCGCCTCGAGATGCGCATTGCCACATAGAACGTCCGAACGCTTCTCCGCGCTGGAGCAGCTTCACTGCTGTCCCTGAAGCTCTCTCGTTACAAAATCACCATGGCGGGTCTCTATGAGTCAAGGCAGCGGCAAAATTACAGCAGGAGAACACTGCTTTATATGGAGTGGCCCTGAAATCCGAACGGGCCCCCATGGAGTTGCGCTGGCCATGTCCAAACACACACCGATCACTCATCAGTTGGATCGCAATTAATGATCGATCGTCTCCTGTCTGCACGGTTCCTCCACCGACATGGCAAGATGACAGTGATTGTTGCTTACACCCCCACAGATGTCGTCAATGACACAGTCAAGGACACCGTCTTCAACCAACTCCAACAGGTCATTTGTAAAGCTCCACCTCATAACACTATCATCATTCTCACCAACGCCAGTGCAAAATTCTCTTCCTCCTGCAGAGAAGGACCATCTCACCAAACCCCCACACAACCCATTGGCACCACCTTTGCTGACAACACTATGAACGATAATGGCAAACGTCTGCTTCTCCTCTGCCATTCAAACAACCTCTGCATCGACACCTGGTTCCCCTGCACGCAGATCCATCACTGGACCTGGTATAATCCTGATGGAAGAACCCGGTAGGTGATTGATCACATCATCATCTCCCGCCGTTGGCGATCCTCCGTCACCAACTGCAGGGTCTTAAGAGGAGCACAGCTGGGTAACACAGACCACCACCTGTTGGTTGCCCAGCTGCTAATAAAAATCTAAGCAGACACATCTACCAGGCCGCAGCCACGCTTCATGTCTTTCAGACTCCGTGACCCCACCACCGCCTCTGCATATTGCCACTCCATCACCAATGCCTTCACTGCCCTGGCCAATGATGATATTGCGGACTGGGAGACTTTCAAACCAAAGGTCAACCATTCAAGATCTCTTCCCAAACAACCATGGATCTCACAGCTGACCCTCGACATCATTGACCACCACTGTGAGGCTCGTCTCCACGGTGATATGACAGAGTACCACCGGAGGCTGAATGCAGCACGTAATGCAGCAATTGCAGCTGACAGGGAGAAGTACTGGAGGGAAGAGGACGAATGCCTGGAATCAGCAACACAGAGCAATGACCTCAGAAAGGTCTTTAGCATGCCCATATTGGACCACGCATCAAGACCACCCTCGTGAAGGATGCCAGTGGAAATCGCATCACCATAGAAATCGACTGCCTTGAAGGCTGGAAAGAGCACTCCCGCCACCTCCTTCATCATCTTCCAGTCCCTACCGACCACTGTCTGGTTACTGCTGCCAACTCCGCTACCCCCAACCCTACCTGCAAAACTGACCCAGTTACAATTGATTAGGTCAGAGTAGCAATAAAAACACTCAAAAATCACAAGGCACCTGGAATCTGTGCCATCACTGCAGAGCTGCTCAAAGAAGGTGGTGACTCCATGGCCTAGTAGCTCACCCACATCATTAACCACGTGTGGGTGGCAGAACAGCCCCCCACAGACTGGACCCTGGGCATCATCCTGCCATCCTGGAAGCAGAAAGGCGACAATCTACTCTGGAGCAACTACCAAGGCATCACACTGCTTTCCATACCTGCAAAACTGTTCACCCGTATCGTTCTCACTCATGCTCTTCCTGCCATTCGAAGCCACCGCTGACCTCAACAGGTCCACTATTGACCACGTCTCCGCTCTTCAACTCGTTGTTGAGAAGGTCAGAGAGTTTCGAAAGGACCAGTATCTCTTTATGGCTTTCATAGATTTTAAAGCTGCCTTTGACACAGTTGACCACCTCTCCCTTTGGAACATCCTGAAGTACCTCGGAGTTCCACCCAAAATAACCACGTTGTTCCAGCAACTCTACAACAACTCAGGGATCTGTGTTTGTGTGAATGGTAAGAACTCAAAGTGGTTCCCCATTAACAGTGGGGTCAGACAGGGCTGAGTGGCCGCTCCACCTTTTTAACTGTGTCATTGACCACCTCACGATCCGAGTCCGGGAGCAAGTCTCAGGCGTGTCATTTGGCAACATCCACCTGACCGACCTTGAATACGCTGATGACACCATCCTGTTCAGCAACACCCTCCAACACCTCAGCAGTGCTCTCTCCATATGCCATACAGAAGCAGCAAAGCTGGGCCTCCAAGTAAGCTGGCAGAACATATACCTTATGTATATTGGTGACGGACCCCACTCTTCCCCCGTTTTTTGGCTCAGACGAAGTGCAATTCGTCAATTCCATCATCGACCTGGGTTCCACCATAACAAGCAACGCTGATCTCAAGCCGGAGATCGACCGCAGATGCGGCCTCGCGGCTGCAGCTATGCAGTCGCTATGGCGGCCCTTCTGGCGCCACCACTTAGTATCCCAAAAGACCAAGATGCGCATCTATAATGCAGCAGTTCTTCTCATTCTCTTGTATGGTTCAGAATCCTGGCCTTTAAACAAGACCCTGGCTAAGAGGATCGATAGCTTTGACAGTAGGTCACTCAGAACCATCATGAACATCAGCTGGCAACTCCATGTTACCAATTCAGACCTCAGAAAACATACTCTTCAGCCTCCCGCATCTCGACTGGCCGCCCAGAGCAGCATCCGTTGGCTTGGACATCTCTTCCGATTACCCCTGGAACACCCCACTAGTGCCATCTTTTCATTCGACCCAGCTACAGCCAGCTGGAAAAGGCCACGCGGCAGACCCCACATGAGATGGCTTGATGTCATCAGGGAGGATCTCCAGCACCAGGGGCTTACCCTGGAGGATGCAGCAGACCTGGCTCATGACCGTGGTCATTGACAGGCCCTGGTGAAGCTGATCGGCTCTCCGCACTGTGACGACCCCGCCGATTGAGACCGGACCCTCGCATCGCAAGTGTATTTATTATTATTATTATTATTACATTCAGTCCGGCCTCCCTGTGTGGAGTTTGCATGTTCTCCCCATGCCTGCGGGTAGTCCGGTTTACTTCCACATTCCAAAAACATGCATGGCAGGCTGATTGAACACTCAAGATTGTCCCCAGGTGTGAGTGTGAGCGTGGATGGTTGTTCGTCTGTGTGCCCTGCGATTGGCTGGCAACCGGTTCAGGGTGTCCCCTGCCTACTGCCCAAAGACAGCTGAGATATGCTCCAGCACACCCCACGACCCTTGTGAGGATAAGCGGATCGGAAAATGAATCAATGAATGAATGAATATTACATTCAGCTCCCTGGGTAATAGGTTGTTTTATTTTTATGGTGTCATAAAACCCTTTTTTCAGGATCTCCTCAAATTAGAATTTTGCTCCTCAAATGACATCATTGATGGGCAAAACTGCTCCTCAAAGGGGGAAAAAGATCATTTGTGTTCATTAATTTTGTGTGGCCTTTGAAGAACTCTCATTTATCCCAGAATGAAAAAAAAGTTCCCCACCTCTGCTGGAAACCAGAGAGCTGTTGGTACTAGTTTGCAACCCAGCAATTGGAGTTTTATTTGATTTCACATGAATTGTTCAGTTAGTGGTTTTTTAAAAACATAGATTTTATGAGAAAAAAAAAACCATACCTGTTGAGGTAGCTCACTAATGAGATACTGGGCAAATTTCTGGAGCTGATCCCTCTGAAGCCTGGACAAAGACTCTGACACTGGGGCCCTCAGACAGACAGCTGAGGCCTGTAGAGAAAGCAGAACTCTCAAGAACCGGAAAACATTACAATTAAAACAGAATCCAAAGTAATACCGCGTAATAAAAACAACAGCAACAGTGTATTGTGACACATGACAAGGTAAAAATAAAGAACCAAATGAGCTTGACAGGTCTTTCACCCTCAATGGCTCAGATGCCTCTTCTTTGTCTACTTTGTATTTACATCTGGTCAAAAATCACACTCCTGACACATTTAAGAAAACCAAATGAATCACAAAGGTGCAATCACTAAGTAATGAACATTCAGGGTACGGACATAGAGAGGGTGACCTCCTACAAGTACCTGGGTGTTCGTCTCAACAATAAACTAAACTGGTCTACCATCACGGACGCTCTGATCAGAAAGGCGCAGAGCCGGCTCTTCCTGCTCAGAAAAGTGAGGTCTTTTGGAGTTCAGTGGTCACTCCTTAAGACCTTCTATGACTCTGTGGTGGCCTCAGCCATTCATTATGGCATAGTCTGCTGGTCAGGGTTGGGAATTTCTCCATTGTGAGACAAATAACGTTTTTTTATCTCATCTTAAAAATCCACAGTTAAAAAAAGGAACATATTCTAATCCCAACTCCACAGCCGGGGCAAAGAAAACCCATTTTGAGAAAAATGAAGAAACACTGAGAAGGCACCACAAATAGAGGGTGACCAGGCTACAATGGATGCCGCATGGACAGCATTTAAGACAGAATGTGGAGATGTACAATTTGGGGTTCATTTCATGAATTGAAGTGCCGCAAGTAGATGCCTCCAGGGGAGTGGTCAAACACAGATCTTATCCTGGTTAGCCGGTGCAGAATACAGACAGAAAAAGGCTCAGATTGAGTCACCCGAACCTAGACCCCCTCTTCAAGCAGAGAGGGGGTCTCCAAGAGAGAGGAGAGGCAGTAGTAGGAAAGGCCTGATTAGCATCACAGGTGTCATCAAACTTGTAATAAGGTAGTTGGACTCTTTTCAGGGTGAAATGTAGGAGTTGGACACATATCTGCATGACAGATGTTATGGCTGCTAGATTGGCGATTAGTGTTCATTTCCTCCATTGCGAATTCAGTGTCCGGTGGCCACAGGTCGTCCAAAGCTGGAGCTACTGAGGAAGCGGGGTCCAGTTATGTGTCCAACGGCTCCTGTCTCGCGCGTGTTTAGGCTGTTTTTCGCTCATCCCTGGTTGAGGCTGCCTGTAAGGAGCTATGGTTGGAAGTGCATTTGATTTTAACTGCTGTTTATAGCCAGACTCACAAGAGTAGAGGAAAGCCTCCGATCTTTGGGGAAGGCGAATTTTTGCTACCACATCCTCCCACTGTTTCTTCAGTTCTTTGGAAAATACATTATCTTTGTTCCCCTTTAATTACTCCTAAATTCGCAGTGGGGAATTTTGACTCCTTTTCGCTAATGCTTGAAGCAATTTGCAATTGTTTTTCTCTGCTCGACAGAGGGCACCAATGTGGGCAGCAACCATAATACGTCATAATTGCAGAACATGTCAGCAAGCAATGCTGTGAAAAAATGGTTTGCCCCCTTCCTGATTACTGTGTTATTTGCATATTTATCACACACAAGGATTTCAGTTCTCAAACCAATTTCAATGTCACACGGAGACAACCCAAGAACATACAAAATGCATTTTTCAAATGACAATTCAATTTAATAAGGCACAAAAAAAAAACCCTCCAAACCTTTCTGACCCTCTTTGAAAAAGTAATTGTCCCCTGAACCTAGTAATCGGTTGTGCCAACCTTGGCAGCAATAACTGAAATCAAGCATTTGCGATAATTCATGATGAGTCTTTCACATCGCTGTGGAGGAATTTTGGCCCACTCTTCAGAAAATTGCTTTACCCCCGCCATATTGGAGGGTTTTCTAGCATGAACTGCCCATTTAAGGTCACACCACAACCTCTCAATTGAATTTAAATCAGGACATTGACATGACAACTCAAAAACCTTTTTTTTTTTTTTTTTTTTTAATTTTATTTTTGCCATTCAAAGGTGGACTTGCTGGTGTGTTTCGGATCATTGGCCTGCTGCATGATCCAAGGGCGCATGAGTTTGAGGGCACGAACTGATGGCCGGACGTTCTTCAGGATTTTCTGGTAGACAGCAGGATTCATTGTTCCGTCAATCACGGCAAGTTGCCCTAGTCCTGACATAACAAAACAGCTCCAGACCATCACACTGCCACCACCATACTTGATCGTTGGCATAATGTTGTTTTTATCAAATGCTGTGCCATTTTAATGCCAGGTGTTAATGGGCTGCACATCTTCCAAAAAGTTCAATTTTTGACTCATGATTCCACTGCACAATTTGAGGATCACCAAAATGTCTTTTGGCAAATGTGAGATGAGCCTCATAGTTCTTTTTGGACAGCAGTGGTTTTCTCCTGGGAGCTCTCCCATGGATGCCATTTTTGGCCGATGCCTTTTTTAGGGTAGAGTCGTAGAGTCGTGTACACTGACGTGCTTTGAGGCCAGCGAGGTCTGGAGTTCTTTCGAGTTCTTTGGGTGTTCTAGGTTCTTTTGCAACCTCCTGGATGAGTCATCGTCAATTTTAGCTGGTTGCCAAATCCTGGGAATGTTTGACACTCTTCCCAGTTTTATCCATTTGTGGATCATGTCTCTGACATTGGTGTGCTGAAGCCCCAGAGTCTTGGAAATGGATTTGTAACTTTTTCCAGACTCATAGATTTAAATACCGTATTTTCACGACTATAAAGCGCCAATAAAAGTCTTAAATTCTATCCAAAATGGACAGGACGCCTTATAATGCGGTGCGTGTTGTGTATGCGCAGAGTTCCAAAGCCTGACTGAGAGCACCTCTGGCCAACACGCTGTTTATATAGAGAAAAGGTGGACGTGAGTGACGACAGGCATGCGGAAGTCGGCCACGGCTGCGAAACGCTCCAGTGAGAGTTGGAGAGCCCTGCTTGAAGGAGCCAACAGTACCACATCATATGCAAAAAGCAGAGATGCAATACTGAGGCCACCAAAATGGACCCCTTCAACGCTTCGGCTGTGCCTAGAAATTCTGTCCATAAAGGTGATGAACAGAATCGGCGACAAAGGACAGCCTTGGCGGAGTCCAACCCTCACTGGAAACGATTCCGACTTATTGCCGGCAATGCGAACCAAACTCTGACATCGGCAGCATAGGGACCGAACAGCCCGTATCAGGGGGCTCGGTACCCCATACTCCCGAAGCACCCCCCACAGAACTCCCCGAGGGACACGGTCAAATGCCTTCTCCAAGTCCACAAAACACATGTAGACTGGTTGGGCAAGTTCCCACGTACCCTCGAGGACCCTGCTAAGGGTGTAGAGCTGGTCCACAGTTCCACGGCCAGGACGAAAACCACACTGCTCCTCTTCAATCTGAGGCTCGACTTCCCGACGGACCCTCCTCTCCAGCACCCCTGAATAGACCTTACCAGGGAGGCTGAGGAGTGTGATCCCTCTGAGGTGAGCCTTTGTGTTCTTTTTGGACGGCAATGTTTTTCGCCTGGGAACACTCCAATGGATGCCATTTTTGGCCAGTGACTTTCTTATGGTAGAGTGGTGAACAGTGATCCAAACTGATGTCAGCAAGGTCTGGAGCTCTTCGGATGTTGTTCGAGGTTCTTTTGCAACCTCCTGGATGAGTCGTCATCACACTCTTGGAGTAATTTTAGCTGGACGACCACACCTTGGAATGTTTGCCACTGTTTCAAGTGTTCCCCATTTGTGAATAATGGCTCTGACAGTGGTTGGCTGGAGCCCCAGAGTCTTGGAAATGGCTTTGTAACCTTGTTCAGACAATAGATTTCAATTTTTTTTTCTAATTTCTTCTCAAATTTCTTTGGATCGTGGCATGATGTGGTTTTTTCCTGTGATCTTGTTGCCTCCTTCACTTTGTCTGACAGATTCAATTCATGTTTTTTTTTTTGGTTCAACAAATGTGGTGCTAGGGTGTTGCCAGTGAAACTGTCGTTAGTTGCAGTTTCTATCACAACCATCAGCATGACTCCACCAAATGATTAGGAATACATAGCGTATGTTTCCCCCCACCCTTTTAGAAGTGTTCTAACAAACCAGATAGCAAAGACATTTGGCCCACATTCAGCATGAAGCTGGCACAGGTGGCATTGCGTCGGCACTGGCGTAAGGCATGTGGGCCGAACATGGCTCAGGAGTGGCAAAGGAGGCATTGCCTTGACTCTGGCAAACAAGATGTGGGCCATTTGTTGAGTAAAGTATGTGGCCCAGAAATCAATTTACAACTCTGGGCCATATATGGACAGTCAGTATTGTGCCATCCTGAAATGCAGTATCAGATTTTTTTTTTTCTACACGCAGCTTTGTTTTACATCGCAGACTTATGCAGAATTCTATTCATCACACACGTGCATGCACACACATTGACAAATTCATGCTTGTGCACGCTCGCTCGTGCACACACACAAATTAAACATGGTCAAGTAAGATTATGATGAAGTCGACTGACGTCAGCGAAATAAGGTACAAATATTGAATTTTGGGGTTTTTTGTTTTTTTCCTCGTACCTACTTTACTATACAACAGTCATGTATTGCTATACTCCGACACAGCAGGTGGTGATGCAACGCGAGCGTTAGCTGCCACTCGCCAATTAAGAAGAAGAAAAAAAAGGAAAAAGCAAGAAGAATGATTTCATTATGGTGGCAAACTGAAACATGAAAATATATTGTGCTACAACTTAAGGGTTATTTACATGTATTTTTTCCTAAAATTGTCAGTTGAGTTTAGTAAAAATGCAGGCGATTGTACAGTCAGAGAAGCTGCCAGGGATTTCGGGCAAGATAAAAAAAAAATAACCCTTTCTTCACTGAAATACAATGGAATTCATTTTGATTTCAGTTTGCTGGGATACGAACTGGAAACTTCATACTTGGTCCTAAAGTTAATTTAAAAATTATTACCTGAATTTAAAAAAAAATCTGACATTGAAATCAAAAGTTTTATTTTAGTCATACTGAAAATGAAAATAAAGAGACGATTAAAGGTTTTCTTATCTTAAACAGAATGTAATTTTCCATGAGGATCAAATACAGTTTTAAAGAATAAAGAGAATTTTATTTCAGTGAGGATCAAATACAGTTTCAAAGGAAAAAAATCTATCCTTTTCAAATTGTTGGTTTGATTGTTTTTCAGCATTTTTTTGGCCATGACATTCATCAAGGAGGAGACTCGGTGCTTGGTAGTTGCGCCTTCTCGGCAGCACAGGTATACCAGCACTGTTTTTGATTGGGAGGAATGTCAGTGTCATTTGACTGTCATTGCTGGACAGCGCTTGTGTTTTTTTGCGCCTGTAATGGGCAGCAATTTTCACAACCCCGCTTTGTTCAGCGGAGAGGTCAGTGCTGTTGGACAGTCTGCGGCTGGATGGTGCGTGGCTTGAGGAGCCGACAATGAGAAGAAATTGCATGAGAAGATGCATAAGTGGAACTGGGAGCCGCGGCTTGGAATTGAAGCAGATTACATTGGGACAGGCGATGTGAGCAAATCTCTTTTCGTCAATGGACGCTACAGCTTCGTGTTTGCTTTCAAAAGCTTGCAGCAGACGCGTGCACATTTTCAGCGTGACATCCCTGATCCACTGGTGAAAGGACACTTTAATCCTCTCCTCTTTCATCTATAACTGCTTTATACAACAAAGCGGATGCAGAAAAGTGGTTAAGATTGCACGACTGTCTGTGTCTTATGTGTTGTATTATTTTGTTATTTTTACTTCAAGCTGTCACCGCGAGAGTGGCTGCCTTTACAGCAGCTCCTATACTTTGTTCTTCTACTTCTTCCTTTCATAACTTCGTTGCTGTGAATCGGGAATTTCTCCATTGTGAGAGTAAGAAAGGTTTTCTTATCTTATTCAAACGGTACAATTCAGATTCACTTATGCAATATGATTCCAATTAAAATATGCAAATTCATCCATTATCCGAGCCACTTAACTTCAAATTATGTAATTCAAATTTGGTACAAGCTATTCACATTTAATTTTCAGTGGCAAATATTCCACCCCACAGTGTCACACCTACTTTAAGAAACTTCAAGGGTTATTTTTACTGACCATTCATTGGTAATGACATGTAAAAAATGTTTGTTTTCCTAAGACACTGTCCATCCTTGTTTTCTTACAGTTCTTACAGCCGCTGTGAGACCTAACCGCCTAACATCTTGGGCCACAGACCAGAAAATTGATGTCACAATCAAAAGATGGCTACATCTGGCCATAGGGATGATGACAGGAAGGAGAGGATGAGAAGAAAAGAGGGCATGCAGAGCACAACAATTTGATGTATGGAAACATGCCATTTAAGAGCAAGCTGCATCCCAGTTTGGACTCCGTGTTCACTGTTAAATAAAGAAAAGTGCAGTTTTCCAGTGTATGAGGCCCAGAGCTGGACCAGACCAATTTTGCTGACTGGGTAGTCTAAGATAGCCACATAAGTGAGAGAAACTTAAGTAGAAGCAGTAGGCAAGGTATCTCAGCTTTTCAATTGAAAAAGTGAAAGGAAAAACACCACTGTAGAATTTATCACTCCACTGGTGAGAAAATAAATCAGTCAATGGCTAAAACGGACTGACCAAATTGGGAGAAAATGGGGGAAAACAAAGTAGGGGACCGAATAAAAAGATCCAAAACAATGCTTAAAATGTAAAGATTGGAAATATGTTGAATCAAAACATGGGTGCTATAGAACTGCGAAATTATTGGATAACAGAATTTGGATTAACAGGTGAATTAATAGTGCACGTAATATGCACATTAAACGGAAAAGAAAGAGGAAAAGCGGCCCGGTAATCGAGTGGTTAGCACGTCGACTTCACAGTGCAGAGGTTCCGGGTTTGATTCCAGCTCTGGCCTTCCTATGTGGAGTTTGCATGTTCTCCCCGTGCTTGCGTGGCTTTTCTCCGGGTCCTCCGGTTTCCTCCCACATTCCAAAATCATGCATGGCAGGCTGATTGAAAGCTCCAAATTGTCCGTAGGTTTGAGTGTGAGCACGAATGGTTGTTCGTTTCTGTGTGCCCTGCGATTGGCTGGCAACCAGTTCAGGGTGTCCCCCGCCTACTGCCCGACGACAGCTGGGATGGGGTCCAGCACCACGGCCCTCGTGAGGATAAAGCGGTTCGGAAAATGAATGACCATGATGTGGCAAGAATGAATGAAAGAGGAAAAAAGAAAGAAAAATGGTTGGGAACAAGCAAAAACATGGCTTGCAATAGCCCGAGTCAGAGATCATGGCAAAAAAGAAAAAAACAATTAAAAGACACAGAGTAAAAGGCTAGGGATGAGGAAAGGAGACTCCTGTATCACAGACAGGAGGATAAGGAAACCGGACCCCTAAATGGGGAACCGAGACAGAGTAATGTTAGTACACAAATTATAGAAGGGGAAACTAGGAGACACAGTTAGGTACCGACTGCGTCCCTGGAACCCCCATTATTGATCAGAGCAATCAGCATCACAGATGATTAAACAACACACAATCTTTGGAAAAATACAAATAGAGGAATACATATTAAACTACCGCAAACACAAAGACAATCTTTAGATAGT
This sequence comes from Hippocampus comes, assembly GCF_001891065.2. Classification (NCBI taxonomy): domain Eukaryota; kingdom Metazoa; phylum Chordata; class Actinopteri; order Syngnathiformes; family Syngnathidae; genus Hippocampus; species Hippocampus comes. The sequence continues at coordinate 316,410 of NW_017805376.1, read as the reverse complement.
GAAAAAAAAAATAAATAGAAGAAACAGATGTGATTAGAAAATCAAAACCACAGTCTGCAACATAATTCTCATGAACTACAAGTTAGGGTGAGAGGTTTCGAAGAAAGCTGCAATGAGATTCAGAAGGGGAGCGGATGATGGAAAAATTGTTGGAACCAATTTTATCAGTTTGTCAAGAAACTATGGGTGCTTCACCGAAAAAGTTTCAATATCCAAGATAAAAGTTTAATGATTGTGTTCTTGTGTGTCTCCAGCAGGTGGCAGAGGAGGGCCCTCCCTCCAGCGTGCACATCTCCTGTCAATGTTTTCATCAAGTTAGACATGTATTTCAGGACTCCCTTAGTGCCAAGTCTCTGTCAGATTATTGACCTTGTTTGCTTCTCATGCTCCAGTATTTTCTTGACCTCTCCATCGCATCATTGTCATTTTTGCTCTCGACAGCACCGTCATGACTCTTGAGCAGTGAAATTCATGTTATTGTGACGCTCAAGAAAGAAAATTGTAGGCCAGCAGATAGAGCATATCATAGAACACTTTACTGAACATACTTCCCGAAACTACATAAGTGTCTCTTCGATAGAGTGCTGTGAAATAGGGTTTTGCCCCTTTTCATATTTATCACGTACAAAGGTTTCACTACATCAAACCAATTCTAATATCACACAGAAATTACCCAAGGAAATGCAATATGCAGTTTCTAAATGACAATTTAATTTATGAAGGCATGAAAAAAATTGTAGACTACCTGTCCCGATGTGAAAAAGTAATTGCCCCCACACCCCCTTGTTAAATCACAAACTAACAACATAGTTTTGGGAAAGTTGAGTTCAATTTAACCACATTACTTAAATTAAGAAATCACATCAATAGAATATGTCAGACAAAGTGAAGTAGGCTGTAAGATCTCAAGAAAAAAATGCATCATGCCACAATCCAAAGAAATTTAAGAAGAATGAGTAAAAAATGTTGCTGAAATCTATCAAACTGGAAAAGGTTCCAAAGCCATTTGAAAGACTCCGGGGCTTCAGCAAACCAATGTCAGAGCCATTATCCACAAATGGATAAAACTGGGAACAGTGTTTTGGAATGGACCAATACCCGTTGAAAGATGCTTCCCTCTCACTGGTCGTTTAAATAAATTGCTTGTGTGAAGTCAACAAAATATTAAGACAAGGAGACAATCCGTTTTGTATAAATTATAATCATGTGAAAATGTAAAAAGTAAGTCAACTGAAGATGTTTTAAAAATTGAGAAAAAAAAGCCATGGTTTATTTTTGAGATTGAACCGAATTAATGTAAAATAAATGAACAAACAATTCAAGCGGTCCCGACTAGACTGCTGGTGCCCTTAACTGAATGTTTTGTTTGCCGCAATCAACATTTTGAGATCTTTAGGAAGCCTTTTGGATTGAATGTTGAAAACCCAAACATAGTCCAGTTGCCAAAATTCAACTTTCACAGATACCGTGACCTGGATGACTGAAATCAACACAAAGGTTCTGATCTTATGAATTGCATAATCATACACACTGACAAGGTTATCAGTTATTATCATTGTAAACATGCTTCCTTTTTGTATCATGAAATATAACAAGTCAGTTATCACGTCAATTATGGTTTTATTACTTACATTGTGAATCCTGAAGAGACAGAGCGCCACGACATGGGCACACCATTTTGCCCCAGCACCACATGTACAACTGCAGGAGGTGATGCGGCAGCGATCAAACATTGCTGCCACGTTGTAGGTGCCTTTTGATTGCCCTGCCTGACTGGGTACGACAGTTGCACTGAGATGGAACCCTGACAGAAATTACAAACACAAGACATATACATTGTGCACTTAAAAGTTTGTGTCTTCAGAAACCTAATATCCATGAAATGGACACACCAAATAGAGTTACACTAACAAAAAGGAACACACCATGGAATTAAATGTTTGTATTTAAAAAAAAAAAAAAAAAGGGGCACAGTAGTACACATTATTTAACATGTGCCTCATAATTCAGAAGTAAGAAGAGGATTGACTCTGCTCCCACATTCATCAGTGAAGTTAACATGTTTACCTCTACTTGAGTGGAATTTCTCTTGGAGTTCTGGCTTCCTCTTGTATTCCAAAAACATGCATGTTAGTATAATTAAAGATTCTAAATTGTCCAATAGTGTAAATGTGAATGAAGGAATGCACCCGGAGATTGACTGACGACTGGCAGGTCGGGAAATGGGTATTGACTCGGCATGGGCCCAATCCTGGTTTAACCGTTAACCACGTTTTTAACTGTCCATAGTCGACTTAGTTGCACTTGCACTGAGTCAAAACCTCAATGTGTGTAGGCTTAATAATTTGGGATTTTGAAATGACATGCATGAGAAAATTAGAAGCGGACTAATATTAAAAATGTCAGTTGATTTTTATTTTGGTGCGGAAGGGGGGTATTCATGGGGATCAAAACACGACCACAATGGTTTTCTGGTCAGCAGTTTTATATATTTTTTTTGAATGGTAATTATCAAGCACGAACCCCCTCGCATTGAAAAATAGAAAATCACGTTTCGTCGTTATTTAATGATCATTCCATCCATTTGTTGTTGTTGAAGGATGCATCTTTTACAAATGCATTAAATATATTAACAGCCATCTCGTTACCTCTGCATCCCGCGTCCTAGACGCATAATTTTCCCGCGGGACGCACAGTTCCAAATAATGTGCGTTTTTGGGACGCAAGGAAATTTCTCAGTCAAAAAATAAAAATAAAAAAAACTACGGCAGGCCTGAGGATTTCACGGTAACGATCGTTACCGGTAGCGTGTCGTTTCTGTAGCGTCATTTTGACGGTACCGAAAAATTGAGTTGACTGTACGCGATCAAATCTCTCCTGTATGATCAACGCGATTTCACTGTGCCTGTATGTGTGTTTGTGGTGTGGTGTGTGAGTGTGTTTCTTCTAATTTACTTTCGTTTTGTTTTGTTTTCAGTGTTGGGGGGGATGGAACAGATAATGTTATGTGCGCATTTACGAGGCAAATTGGTCATTGGATCTATAAGGTAATCGCTATGAAAAATATGATTTAACAGTATTGGTTATTCTATAATTTACTGGTTGTAGAGCATGGTAACTTTATGAATAAAACATTCGTCACAAGGTGTCGTAATGCGAATGTTAACTGTTGGTAGAACTAATGATGACGTGTGTTAGATTATTTCGTCAAATTGATTGTAGATTACACATGCATCGTCTTGGGAAGAGGATGTCAAGCCACATCAATACTTACCTGTATTAATGATTACCAGTAAATTAATCTTTGCAGTGTGAGACTGGAAAAAAGACTCTGATTTTGTGGTATGCTGTATTCATGATGCCATATGAGTACAACATATTTTGATCCATTTATTTTGTTGAATATAGTGATCCCTCGCTACTTCGCGGTTCGTTTATCGCGGGTTCAGTGCATCGCGGATTTTTTCAAACACAAAAAAAAAATGTTTTGTTTTGTTTTTTTATAAATACACATGGAGTACAGTACTGTATATGTCGCTCTACGTGACTCGCTGTTCTTTTGCAGCTTCTCGCGGACCGTTTGCGGACTTTAAAAAAAAAAAAAAAAAATTGTTGTTTTTTTTACCAGTTTATGTTAATTGGACGCTACTTCGTGGATTTTCGTTTATCGCGGGTGGTTTTGGTCCCCATTAACCGAAAATAAACGAGGGATTATGAGGGATTACTGTAATCCTGGAGTACACAGCTGCTGATGTAATGTTCATTGTTAATGCACTTTTCAAACATTTACCCTTCAAACATTATACTTTTGAGTTTCAGAATTCTTGATTATGAATATTAGTCAAAATAGAAAAATGGGTTCCCGTGATGAACGTTTACGGAACCCAAAATTACTTAACCGTGGTTTCCCATTGGGTAATCCGACAGAACCGAAAAACGGTTTCCGTGAATTTCCAAAATCCTCGGGCCTGCTACTGAATTATTTAAATTTTTGCAGCATTTGTTTATAATTTTATGTATATGTTGTTGTTTGTGTTATTATCATATGCAATTGAATAAGTAGACCATTTCAGAATTCGAAATTTGGGACTCTCTAAATGCATAATGGGAATCATACTTTTCTGATAAGCGAGTCCCTGGGACTCGCTGGGGGTAAACTGTAACATTATCACTGTATTAAGAAAAAGTGATGACATCATTTAATGAAAAAAAAAATCGACATTCAGATATCGTGTCCATTTTAAAATGGCTTTTTTTTTTTTTGGTACATGGGGTGAGGAAATACTTGAGTCTTTGTCTCCACGCCCCCTGGCCCCAGTTGTGCTGAGCAAAAAATTGTGGACCCCTGTATCATTTAAGATGCGCCCCCGGAGTAAGATATTGTCTGTGTAATGGTTTTGTTATTGCCTGTAATGAGCCCCTTTTTCATTGTACTCGTTTTACCCCGAAACAGGCTGGTCACTCCCTGTGTCGTCGCGTTTCCATGACAGATTTTCCAAGGGAGTGTGGTTCCAATGGATTGGCAGCAGCTCAGAACCACTTCTAACCTGGTTGTTGAACCCAGGCTAAAAAGGGCCGTGAAGTCATTGTCATTTGATTGGCTGAGAGACGTGGATATTTCTTTAAGCCAGTGGTCCACAAACACTGAATCATTTTGTACGCGGCCACACAAACAGACATCGACATACAATTTATATTTATTGTTGTTTTTGTCGATCTTTTAACTGGAGGATATATGAGAGCAATGTTCCCTATAAGCTGCGCAACTGCGCACTGGTCGCACACACTCAGAGCACAAGAAAACCTATCCAGTGCAGTGAATGCACTTGAAATGAATTAAATATATAAAAAAATTTCTGCATCATTTTGCTGTGTAATTCAGAGAGTCAGGTGTCCAGCCAATCATACGATACAATGCAATGACGCTATGTAGCCAATCATGGCATTGACAGTACTTGTGCATGTGCTCTGCTCATACATAATCCATAAGAATAACAGTGCGGTGGAGCTAAGTGACGCTAATGACAACCGCTTATCATGGCGAAACAAGCGGGTAGTGATTGCGATACGTCGACTTCCCAAACCAAAATAAAAATGAACTTCGGTTCTTTTAGGTTGGAATGTCTGTCGGAATATGTGCAATTTTTTTCTTATTTCACTGGGACAGTGCACATTAATCAATAATGAAACTGGGTGAGATTTTTTTTCTTTTTTGTGAGAAAGGTCTGCTCTGCAAAACATTCAGCGAAGCTAAAGTTGGAAGCAAATTTTCCATTATTTTCCATCGGAAATTCATACACACGCACACGCACACACACACACACACACACACACACACACACACACACACACACACACACACATGCACACACATCCAAAACATACATACACGCTGTCCATATATGCACATACTGTATGTATATCAGTGGCGCATGCTGGTCTGTCAAGTAGGGGAAGCTCAATTTTGGCCTACATCATAAAATGTGTCCGTTTATTTATACGTGTATTCTACTCTCCGTTCCTTTTCAAGAAAATGATCTGTGACACTGTCAAACCAACAAGGCGTCTTTTCCAGGGTCTTTACTATGGTGATATAAGTCAGTCTGCGAACACAAGCAACTACAATAAAACACACCAGAAATAAAAGATTAATCTGTCGCTAATTGTTTTCAACAAAGAGAGTGTCGCTAAAATGATTAGAAGTCTCCAGTTCAACTCAGAGCAGAATGAGAATTGAAAAATGCTCCCACGGATGCCTATACCAAAAGATCGGTGATTGGCTCATTTTGCTGTCAATCAAAAAGAGATTCAGCCTCAGAGAGTTCATCCAATCATCATGCAGACAGCCTACTGTCCATAGACTCCCAGAGACACTGAGCGTCCGATGGGCAGGACAAAACCAGCATTTATCCAATGACTTGTCTCGTTTCAATGCATTGGGACAACGGGCTCTGAACTTTCTAGACGCCCAGCATCCACAAAGTTTAAAGCACAGTGAAGCTGCATGAATGAATGAGAAGAGAGTCACGTCGTAACCAGTAATAAGAAGCTGATTTGGAACAAAAGTTGAGCGCGTTGTCGCGCATATTTAGTCAATGAGATGTACACACAATTGTATGTGCACACATATATTTGATCACTTATTTTTTGACATTTTAGGGGAAGCTGAGCTTCCGTTGCAGTCTTAGAGCAATCGCCTCTGATGTACATGTATAGTAGGTCTGTCAGTCACGTCACAATTAATTAAATGATTTCCAAAGTTAACCTGCATTTAATCTTACTCTATTGTTTTTGTATAAATTATTTTTATTCTTTTTTTTTTTTGCACAATAAATGGCATTTTTGAGGGCCTAAACGTGCAGAAAAAGTCAAACTTTGCAAGCTCATTAGGATTGTTGAAAATTCAGAGATTTTAAAGTCAAAGTTATTCGAAAAAATGGCTCTGTTGCGCCCACAACAGTGGAAAAACAAAATCTAATTCCGGTACGATTGACTTCAGACTATGAAATTTGGGATGCAATTTCATCGTAGCCTGTGCAGTATGACATAGTCAATGATTGGTCGTGAGAGATCTGGTGGGGGGGGGGAGTCCATGCAGTAATATGCTAAGATGTACAAGAAATGAGTAATGTTTTTTTTAATGCCCATTTTTGCCCATTTTACACATGTATAGGAGTCCTACACAAATACATATTAATATATAAATATACACAAATTAGAAGAAACACACACACACACACACACACACACACACATACATACAGTAACGATTCCCCCCTACGGACCTCCGTCAAACGGAAATTCCCTAACTCAGAAAAAAACGTATGCATTCAATTTTCTACAACTATATTACATTAACGATCGATTCCTTATAACAGAAGTTCTTGTACCCAGAAGCCATAAGGAAGCCTGCAATAGTGCAAACATGTATATTTTCCGTACTTTATTTGTACAGCTGAGCAGGAGCTGACTGGGCCTTGCTCACCTGAAACCCAAAAATTTACTTTTTACATGAGCGTGAAAGCTGGCAGCTAAACACACCGATTTGCAGAGGGTCTTTCACAGCTCTGATCCGGTGCAACTGCTCACCACGTTGAAACTCATCTGGACTTCCATTTGCCAGGCACGAATACAATCTGCAATCAGAAGAAAAAGACAGATGGAAAAAAAAAATTGAAAAGCAGCACCTGGTTGATAATTAAAATATCTTGAAACGTTTTGAGAGCTATCATGTCAAAATGCATAGCCTTTGCAGTGATTAGGGAGCAGGGAGAGAGCATCAGTCTCAAGCACGTGGCAAATTCATGAATGGAGGGAAACACTGCGGGTGGCTGATACATAAGCAGCAAGTCCCTTACCCCACACCACCAGATCTCTCACGACCAATCATTGACTATGTCATACTGCACAGGCTACGATGCGTCAAGATAACTCAAAATCGGCTATGAGACATTACGTTTGTCAGTTCAAAATTGGGTTACATTCATGTAGTTTGTCTTTGGCTTAATTCTGCCTTTGACGAAGCTGGATAGTCTATTCAGCCCGCTCGAATTGTCCTAGTTTTGATCTCAAAGCATTCAAAGCGATTGTAAAAATCAAAGATGTCTGATTCCAATGATTAGTTTATTTTATTTGAGGATGCATTTCAAAGTCTGTCATTATTTGAGAATGTGAACTTAAATGTTGATTAAAAAATGGATCAGCCAGTCATCTATTTGGGTCAGAGCAAATTCAGCAGTTAATGAAAGCATATATATATATATATATATATATATATATATATATATATATATATAT
>NW_017805376.1:301698-307462 GCF_001891065.2 Hippocampus comes | reverse complement strand
TACACGGTTAAAATACACATGTTCACCCTATTGAGACCAGTTGTTATGGTGGAAACTTTGGCCGCTTTGCGGGACGGGAAAATATCATCAGATCGGAATGAAATTTTGCACAGAACCTTGTACCATAGTATCGACAAGAATTCCGACCCGGCCCGACGAATCCGACAAACTTTTTTTTTTTGCCATGAAAATGTGGACCACCCTAATATATATATACCTGTATATATGTGTATACATACACACACACACACACACACACACACACACACACACACACACACACACACACACACACATACACACACACACCGCACTGAAATCGCTGGTTCTTCTTTTAGCCAGTCAGATTGTAGATTCATCCCCAAAAGCCATCCCACAGGCCCTGTGACAACTGAGTTTGTCTGTCCTCTGAATGGTTCAACTATTATTGCTGATTGGTTCAACTCGATGGGTGGTGGACCGTAATTAAAAGTTTACTTTCAAAGTGTACTTTTAAAGAAAAACTGGACTTTATGAGGCTATTTCAACCAACACTGTGTTGCACAGTGGCTTCTTTTCAATCAGGTAGGTGTTTCTGAATTAGCATCTACGGTGAGTATGGTGTTATTTAATTATTTAATGATTCTGGATTTGAGTACCGTATTTTCCGCACTATTGGGCGCACCAAAAAGTCTTCCATTTTCTTAAAAGCTCACCGAGCGCCTTAAAATCCGGTGCGTCTTTTGTATGGTCATTACGGTAGTACGTCGACTCCAAGATGGCACCTTCCTGGAGACATGTTTCCAATGTTATAACTTGCTGTTGGTTCAGTGAACTGTGTCGCTGCTTTATTAAATAAGTATGTGTTGCAGCTCCGAAAAAAGGAGAGCTGTGGTGTTCATTTTTTAAAATAGTCTCAACAAATACAGGCACGTCTTTCTCTATCTCCGTGCTTTCTTCCGTTCGACTCAAGAGGAGTTCAAGACCGCCACCGAAAAACGTAAACTAACGATTACTTCAATGAAACTACAAAAATTGAGAATAATACATCAAAACTGAAAAGCAAGCGAGGATATAACAAAATAAATTCTATTGCCCCCCGCCCCCCCTACAGAATTTATATTGTGATTTCATCATTTGAGAATACACAACAAAGGAATAAATAACTACAACTGACATCTTGTGTTATTTTGACTTCAAGATGTCGTCGCGAGAGTGGCTGCCTTTCCAGCAGCTCCTATTTAGTTCTTCTACTTCTTCCTCTCAAAACTTTGCTGCTGTGAAGTGGGAATTTCTCCATTGTGAGACTATTCAAGGTTTTCTTATTTTATCTTATCTGATTGTACTCTTGGAGCTACGATAAAGGAAATGCCAATGGGTTTTTCGGAGGCGGTCATGAACGCCTCTCGAGTTGACCAGAAGAAAAGAAGGGAAGGAGACGGACACAGACACACCTGAGTTTGTTGAAAAAAATGAGAGCTGTGGTTGTGGTTTTATTATTTTTTTTAAACACAGACTTTATTAATGGTCTTCACAGTCTCAGCAAGTACAGGTACTGTACGTCTTTGTCCGTCTCCGTGCTTTCTTCCGTTCCACTCGAGAGGCGTTTATGGCCGCCTCCGAAAAACGTAAATGAATTCTTACTTCAATTAAACCATGAAGAAAATCAAGCGAGGAAATCACAAAATAAATTCTGTAGGGGGGATATAGAATTTATTTTGTGATTTCATGGCTTAATTTTCTGTTTTGATGCATTATTTTCAATTTTCGTAGTTTCATTTAAGTACAGTAACAGTTAATTTACATTTTTCAGAGGTGGTCATGAACGCCTCTCAAGTTGAATGGACGCCTCTCGAGTTGAATGGAAGGAGCGTAGCACCATCTAGTGGCGAGGCGTCTAAAATATGAAAAAAAAATTTAAAATAGCCATTCATTGAAGGTGCGCCTCGTAATCCAGTGAGTCTTTTCGTGCGGAAAATACGGTATTATAGTTTTATTGTAGAGTTCTGGAGTTCTTGTTGTGATGTATTGGAAGATAAAGCTTCTGTATTTCACAACCAAAAGGCACACTTAGAAGAACTAAATTTCCTTCAAAATGGAGTGGGGCATTATGATGTGTAAATGCTGCTCTGTGATTGATGAGTGCTCCCCTTGACTGACCTGGAGCATTTCCAGCCAACACACTGCTTTTATAGAGTGAAGGCAGACATGACTGAGGACAGCATGCGGACATGAAAGGAGGAAGTGTGTGCTCATAAATAAGACCCCAAGATCCTGAAACTCCTCCACTTGGGGCAGGCTCTCATCCACGACCTGGAGAGGGCACTCCATCCTTTTCCTGAGGACCATGGTCTCAGCTTTGGAAGTGCTGAGTTTCATCCTCATCGCTTCACACTTGGCTACGAACTGCTCCAGTGAGAGTTGGAGATCCTGGTTGAAGTAGCCAATAGTACCGCATCATCTGCAAAAAGCAGAGAACTGAGGCAACCAACCCAGACCCTCTAAACTCCTCGGCTGTGCCCAGAAATTCTGTCCATAAAAGTTATGAACGGAATCGGTGACAAAGGGCAGTCTTGACGGAGTCTTCTCCAAGTCCACAAAACATATGTCGACTCGTTGGGAGAACCCCCATGCCTCTTCCTAAGGGTGTAGATCTGGTCCACCATTCCACAGCCGTGACGCAAACCACATTGTTCCTCCTGACTCTGAGATTTGACCGTCCAATGGTCCCTCCTCTCCAGCACCCCTGAATAGACCTTACCAGGGAGGCTGAGGAATGTGATTCCTCTGTAACTGGAACAGCCCTCCGCTGCCCCTTCTTGAAAAGAGGGACCACCACCCCGGTCTGCCAATCCAGAGGCCCTCTCCCCGATGTCCATGCGATGTTGTAGAGGCGTGTCAACCAAGACAGCGCCACAACATCCAGAGCGTTTTGGAACTCCGGGCAGATCTCATCACACCTGAGGTTTTGCCACTGAGGAGCTTATTGACCACCTCAGTTATTTCAGCCACAGAGATAGGAGAGTCCACCTCAGAGTCTCCAAGCTCTGTTTGGTCAATGGAGGTCTTTAAAAGTATTTTTCCCACTGACTCATAACGTCCCGAGTCGAGGTCAGCAGCCCCAAATCTCCAATATACACAGTGTTGATAGTGCACCGTTTCCCCTCCTGAGACGCTGGATGGTGGACCAGAATTTCCGTAGCTGGGGAGAGGGAAGTGTGGGCTTCCTGGCCAGAGCTGCTGCCTCCGCGACCTAATCCCGGACAAGCGGTAAAAAATGGTATGGTATGGTGTGTGCGTGAAAGAGGACACGAAAGGCACGCCCCCAGTCGGTCTATAGTGCTGCTTTATGCATTGTGCAAAACAACATTAGTTTGGCTAAGAACCCCTGAAAATGGCACGTACGAAGGGACATGCTTACGAAGTACAGTTTAAACTGCAAGCTACCAGTTACGCGGAGGGCCAAGAGGATTTATCCAAAAAATGAGTACATTGTTAAATACATTGATAAGTACAACCGAAGTCCGTTTTTCTCCTGCTGCGTGCTAGCGTATGTTTTCCCATGCCTGTGTCCAATAGTACGGTGCACCTTATGTCGGTGTTCAATGCAGAAATAGAACCCGTAATTGAGACTGTCCCTTTATATACAGTTCACCTTATGGTCGCGAAAATACGGTAACTATTTTTTTTTTCTTTTGGTAATGTCCTCAAAGACACAAAATGCTCTTTAATGCCGCACATTGGTTCCTTTAGGGTGAGAGTACATGGAAGGGAGACGATACAGACAATTGTCTGTGAATCTGCAAAAGGTGTTTTTCAGAACAATTTTGTAACACATTCTGCAGTGTGAATGAAGTCATAGTTATATAGTGTGGGTTTTTTCCTTTTCTTTTTTTTTTTTTTTTGTGGGGGCATATAATGTGACGTTATGGTATTAAGAGGTGGATTAGATCATGAAATACCTACTGAAGGCCAAGGTCCAAACGCACGGCCTGCCACTGATTCAGCGATCATGGAATTTGCAGCGTATTTCAAAGCTCTCCGTGGAATTAAAAGCAGTCCGTGCAAATAAAGCTAGTTGCAGAAAACGCTACATTTACATGTAGTTTTCAACAGAGCAGCTAGGTGTCGCAGTCAGACAGGCTATGTTCACGCTGCTGGGCGTGATGCCCAATTCTGAGGTTTTGTTTTGTTTATATCGCTCTATTTATGTTCTCTCAAAAATAAAAACAAATGTGTCCTTTAATGTTAGCAGAACGCACCCGTAATGTGACATGTGCACAAAGCACGATCTTGAGGGGCACACGCAAAGGACGACACGTGGTTGGGTTTACGGAAGTAAATGTGATCTCATGCAAAGGTTTTCTTTTTTTTTTTTTTAATCATCTAATAAAGACAGAAGCACAATGTGGGAGGTGGTCGAATTATGGGTAGATGAGGTGACGCTTTTCTTTCTCTTTATTTCATGGAGACATCTTGCAAAGATGATGCCACAGATGTCTATTAAAGATTATGTCACGTCTTTGCTGCGCTAATAAATAAACTGTCTTTGTGGTTTCATTTATTTTTGGTGAAATGTTTGTATTTTATAAAGAAAATAAAATTGATTATTATTATTAACTAAATCTGCCCTAAAGGAACAAAAAGAATACTGATTTGGATTACTTTATAACCGCAATGTTCCAAAGTAATTTGGGTTTTGCAGATAATTTCCAAAATAATTCTTACTTCATTTCAATCCCCAAGAAACCGGCAACATCGGAACCAAACGACTATAGGCCCTGTGGTCATGAAGTCCTTTGAATGCCTTGTGCTGAACCACCTCAAGTACATCACCGGACCACTGCTGGACCCTCTTTAGTTTGCCTACCGGGCAAACAGGTCTGTGGAGGACACAGGCAACATAGGGCTGCACTACATCCTCGAGCACCTCGACAGCACAGGGACCTACGCAAGGATCCTGTTTGTGGATTTCAGCTCTTGGTTCAACACCATCATCCCGGAACTCCTCACCCCCAAACTTCGCCAGCTCGGTGTGTCCCCTACGATCTGCCAGTGGATCCTCAGCTTCCTGACGGGACGGACACAACAGGTGAGACTGGGAAGAACAACATCAACACGCAACGACTAGCACTGGAGCCCCACAGGGATGCGTCCTCTCTTCACTGCTCTTCTCCCTCAACACAAACGATTGCACCTCAACAAACGCAGCTGTCAAACTCATAAAGTTCGCAGACGACACCACGGTTATCGGTCTCATTAAAGACGGCGACGAGTCTGCGTACCGACAACAAGTGGAGCAGCTGGAGCTCTGGTGCGGCCGACACAACCTAGAGCTAAACACGCTCACGACGGTAGAGATGATCGTGGACTTCAGGAAACATCCTTCACCACAGCTGCCCCTCACACTATCCAACTGCCCTGTGTCAAACATCGAGACCTTCAAGTTCCTGGGAATCACAGTCTCCCAGGAGATGAAGTGGGAGGTCAAAACCAACTCCCTCCTGAAAAGGACCCAGCAGAGTATGTACTTCCTGAGGCTGCTGAGGAAGCATGGCCTGCCACAGGAGGTGCTCCGACAGTTCCACACGGCAGTCATCGAATCAATCCTGTGTTCTTCCATCACGGTTTGGTTTGGGGCCGCCACAAAAAAAGGACAAAATACGACTTCAACGGACAGTTATGACGGCAGAAAAAATCATTGGCACCGCCCTACCCACCCTTGAGGACATGCACACTGCAAGAACCAAGACAAGGGCACGGAAAATCCTACTGGCCCCCCCCC
>NW_017805376.1:301163-301676 GCF_001891065.2 Hippocampus comes | reverse complement strand
CCCCCTTTCCCAGCTGCTCCCCTCAGGCAGGCGCTCCCAATCCATGTGCACCAAATCCAACAGACACTTAAACAGCTTCTTCCCTCTAGCTATTAACTCCCTAAACACGAACCCAAATCTACCTGCTCTTTGCAATTTTGCACAACCCTGTGGAACAGCATTACCACTATAATCATTGTAGCTCCAGCTCTGTACTTACTTGAACCACTGTCACTGATGTGAGCTCCACCGCACCAGACACTTTAATAATAATAATAATAATACATTACATTTATAAGCGCCTTTCAAAACACTCAAGGACACTTTACAATCAAAACAAGAACAATAAAACCACAGATAAAATTATAAATAAAAAAGGAGAGATGAATTTAAACTGAATTTAGCGACTCGAAATAGTTGACGCCGGCAACATCGCCGCCGCAAGGAGCACAGGCTGACCCAGCCAGGCCGGCCAACACGCCGTGGTCCGCGGATCGGCCGCCGTTTCCGCCGCTGTGTCAGTGTGGCTGGGGC
>NW_017805376.1:291370-301006 GCF_001891065.2 Hippocampus comes | reverse complement strand
TGAGCAGCGGCAGCCAGACGCGCCAGCGTTCACTCAACCCGGAAGTGACCCGGAAGTCAATGGGCACGTTCCGGTGCACGGAGCTGCTCAAGGACATCTGCACACTTGCACACTTGTACTACAAATACTGCTACTGGTCACTTTAAAATGGTTCAATGATTTTCTGCACCAACTGTACAACTGTTACAGTATTTTATTCTGTGACTTTAGCTCTGCTTGTCACTGGGTGGTACTACCGCACTACGGTTCACTTACATTACGGAATGTCCTTTCATACTTATTTTCCCATACTTATTTGTCATGTCATTGTTATGATGATACTAAAGCAGCATGTTATATCGGAAACAAATTCCTTGTGTGTTCCAGTGATAATTTTACAGTTCACCGGCAGCGAGTCCCAGGGACTCGCTGATCAGAAAAGTATGAGTCCCATTATGCATTTAGAGTCCCAAATTTCGAATTCTGAAATGGTCTACTTATTCAACTGCATATGATAATAACACAAACAACAACATATACATACAATTATAAACAAATGCTGCAAAAATTTAAATAATTCAATAGCAGGCCTGAGGATTTCAGAAATTCACAGTAACCGTTTTTCGGTTCTGTCAGATTACTCAATGGGAAACCACGGTTAAGTAATTTTGGGTTCCAGATTAATTTACTGGTAATCATTAATACAGGTAAGTATTGATGTATCTTGGCATCCTCTTCCCAAGACGATGCATGTGTAATCTACTATCAATTTGACGAAAGAATCTAACACACGTCATCATTAGTTCTACCAACAGTTAACATTAGCATTTGTACACCTTGTGACGAATGTTTTATTCCTAAAGTTACAATGCTACAGCCAGTAAATTATAGAATAACCAAGACTGTTTCATAAAATTTTTTCATAGCAATTAGCCTATAGATCTAATGACCAACTTGCGTCGTAATCGTGCCTCCCGTCGTATCTCGCTCTCGTGTTCTGTGCATACATCACAGGTGAGTTTAGTGATACGCCCTTCGGATGATTCATACGAAAAATCAGACTGGCATTCCCATTTCTTAAATGTCGTAATTAGTAGACCTTCGTGAGTTTTTTTCGCCGCCATCTCAAATTGTCGAAAAAAACTGTCCCATATTTGGGACCTTGGAGTCGCTGCTTGGGTCCAAATAGTAAGACTAAGAAGGAGGTGGAAGTGTTACAAAATTATTTATAAATACATCAGAACCTCAAAGTGTTGGAAGCTCGGCACCTCATTATGAACAAGAATAAAATCCATCTATTTACACAGGGATGAGAGTGGCGAGTGATGAAAAAAATCTGAAAATCAGCCAGGGGTCTGGGGGCCACAGGCAAAGCCCCCGGAAGCTAATAGGTTTTAGAGATTTTAAAGCCTTAAAACCATTAATTTTATCAACAAAATTTTACATTTTTTGTTGAAATACCAACCTTTAGTTGCATATAAAATTGACACTTCATACTAAAGTAGAAGTTTATTTGGAGTACATACATTAGTTAATGGATTTTAGAGATTTTAAACCCTTAAAACCATTAATTTTATCAACAAAATTTTACAATTTTTGTTGAAATACCATTCCCTATTTGCTTACAAAATTCACACTTTATACTAAACATGCTAAAGATGGAGTGCATTCAATGTACACACTACTTGAAATTTTCACAGAAAAAAATCCCAAGATTGCTCACTATTCTTTCAAGTGAAAATTTGACATCGGCCTTTGTGCAATTTTGCTGATGCATTCCTGGTGACCACCAACATGTAAATTCAAATTTGCTACTCAAACTCAAAACTAAAAATGGAAACACATTCGCGACCCTATTTAAGTTTTGTTCATTACTTGTATTCATAAAATGTGTAAATGTGATAAAAAAACTGTTGATTCTTACCTCATACAGTGAGGGTGAAGTCGCAAACTGTTTACTATATATGGGTTATGAATGCATTTTCCGTATAGAATGACATCGTCACACACTGTACACAGAGCTTTACCAGCGACATCGAGCTTTTTCACGAAATCCAACACAAGCACAGACAATGGTTCCTCTTTACTGGTTCCTATTGGGGACACCGTCAGCTGTCTATCCAACCAGTCCCATCGAAACTTGTTTTTCAGATCCGCATCTATCTGACGCACTTTAGCTTCATCACAAGTCTCGATAACATTCGGCATTTTGTTTAATACAGACGACATACACGAGTAATTTCAATACACTACATCCCTCGTGCACAACCATTCAGAATTCGAGGGAAAGGGGTTTTAGGAAGGCGAACACGGATTGGTTATGATTCTGCATTTGCCATTATAGCGACCAATCACAACCACAACAAGTAAGACATTGGTTTTAGCCCATATACAAAGTAACGACAAACTAACGCTTCGCGAGAAAAAAAAACGGTATTCAAAATGGACGCTTGGAAACTTTGTTTGTAAACATTACGAGTCCCGAGTCTGCCAAAGACAAGTAAGTCCGTCAGCCCAGAAATAACACCAGACCGCGCCCCCCCAAAATGTTCTCAACGGATTTGGAACAATATTAAAAAGGTCCATTTTGGCTGGAGAAAAGCGGAATTCCGCCAAAAAGCGGAAACATCTCATCTCTGTTTACAATAGGGATCTTGCAGCGGTCGCACTCAAGCCCATATTATCATCAAGAATTACATTCTTCTTTTTTACTGTACCAAATTGACTCACCTGATATCTTCCTCATTTTCAGGGAAGCTCCAGTATGCTATTCGAAGCTGCAGTTGTTCTGGCACAGGGGGGTAAACCTTCTCCACTACCTCAAAAGGGATGTGAAAGGCAACTTGTTTGGCTGACAACTCCACCAATGGAATGACCTGACCATCTAAAAAAAAAAAAAGAAACATAAGAAAATCAATCTGAGGCGGACATTAATTGTAATGAACAATTCAACAGCCTGGCAAACATAATCCAACCAGAATTTTGCATGAAACCTCTAGCAGAGTTAATCTGCCATGTATGTTCATGGTATATGCTATGATAAATTTGCTGAATATTTAATAATAAACATTTTAATCCTGTATTAGATAAGCCCTGAAGAAACTACGACATCTGTAGACGTGCCACGAGGAATCAATTAAACGACTCAAATCTAATCTAACTAATCAAATATCAAATTAATCAAACAATATTTGATAATAGATTGTTTCAATACCATTTTGCTAATTTGAAATTCTCCAAATCCTTCAAATTTCTGATTTTCAAAAGTATATATTTTTAAAATTTTTACAGTCATCCATAAAAGCAGACAATTATCTGTGTGTTGAATTAAAATACATTTAGATTTTTGGGAAAACTGAATTTTATTTCATGACCAATACTTTAATTTTATGTAAATCAGAGAACCTCCTTACAAAGTGAAGTTGTCCCAAAAAAACTCAAAAAGCTGCACCAAAATGGGGAATAATTGGGAAATACATGTCTCGATATAGCTGTCAGCAGTATTTCTTCTTCCGAAAGCAAACCATGAAATTCATCAGATGGACTCTCAGCATTATGGACGGGGGTTTTTTCGATAAAAAGAGCAGGCAGGGGAAGCCTTCTGGCCCCTCTGAGATATTTGCTGCTGGGCACATCTCAAATACTTGGCAGAAGCAGAGATTGGTTTGCCTGACAATATTATCCGTAGAGGATGCGGAAGACATCTACTGCAATCTGAACTTACTATTTTACACACACATCTTTTATCCACACACACACACACACACACACACACACACACACACACACACACACACACACACACACACACACACATAGCCAATGGCAGAGCAGCTATAAGTATATTGTGTTCACGAAATTCGGAGCTGCGAGTAGCAGTCCACACTGTATTTTTACCTTTCATATCTTGAAATCTCTTTCGTAACAGCAGGCCAATATTTTCATGTTAAAGCGTTTCATAACTTGAAAATTTCAGATGAGGAGAGGTACGTTAGTAGAGGTACCACTGTATATGTGTGTGTGTTTTTGTAGATGTATAAAAATTTTTTGTCTTGCCCAACAAATATCAAACACAATCACAAGTCTTAATCATAACTGCAGCAGAGCATTGTGGGAGTGCTACTCTAATGGAACGCTGTGAAGTTGTGACACAACACCAAGAAATCCTCTTGAAAAGGACAAATATGGTAATTTTTTTTTATTTAAGTGTTATAACCATTGACAAATTTGCATGCTTTTGAATAATGTTCTGACTGAAGTTAGCTCACGTAATTTGCACATACACAGTTGTATGTGCAGATCCGTCACCACGGGCGGGCCATAGGAGGACATACTTGCCTACCAAAATGTTTGTGTTCCCCCATTTGAGGCATGATTTCTAAAACTAAACGTTTATTATTTTTCTTAGCAGTAGTTGTAGTAGTATTTGTCATAGTAGTATAGGTGTAGTAATTTTTGTGTTGTGAAGTACTCATGTCAAGGTGCTTATCGCTAGGACATTAAGGATATAAAGACACAGTAATGCAATTTTTGTTTGATTGATGCATGGTCTTTTCTGCGACAGCCAATTACGGTCTTACTTAAAATGTTAGGTAGGCAGGTGTATACGCGACGAAGACGTCAATGTCTGTGTGTTAGAGTTCTGCTTATTTTTCAAAGGGTGGCATTGTGTAATGTGGGCAAAAGAAATTTGTAAAAAATGTATATACAGTAGCCATTCTCTAGTACGGACTCGTGTTTGCGCTGTCCAATCTGTCGTGATAACAGAAATTCCTCATTTGGGAAATGAGCATGGTACATGTCCTTTATGAACCTGCAAGTATGTTGACAAAATGCACGTGTAACAACACAATCAATAAACTGCAAAAATATACTGTCCAAAATCTGTTTATATAACAAAAACTGCGATATAGATGTATCCAAAAAAATCACAACAGTACAATACGTACAGTATTTTAATGTTTATTTTTTTCTGTCTTGGGAAAAAAATGTGTCTATTTTGGATTGTTTTGCTGGATGCATTCTTTGGTTTATGACAATGTTTGCCTGCGTGTCATACAGTTTTCTTGCTAGTTGCAAGTAACTGTCCCGTTGATCACCGATGTCTGGTGATTCTTGTGCATACTGAAGGATTTTTGTTGCCATTTGCATTGCTTCCTTGCTGGATGGTGGCTTGTCATCAGGAGTTGAATCGATGCCTTGTTTTTTAAAGTTTTGTAGATTTGCGTCTTTCTGACTCAAAGTGTCTCCTGGATGCTTTTTACTTTGTGTCCAGCCTCGCTCAAACGGATGCATTTCACTCGCTCCGCTCCAGTCATTACAGTTCTTCTACGTTTCGATGCCATGATCTACAGGACGCGTGAATAAAGTTAAAATCTTTCGCAATTACAGTAAAACGCACGCCAATAAAAAGTCACACGTCGTTTCGAATCTGATGAATGAAAACGGCAAAGCGAACACGTTTCTTCCGTCGTGTCGAGTGGGCACTGCTTTTTAAACTAGTGCCGAGATCTACGGGGACGTAAGTGAATAAAGTTAAAATCATTCACAATTACAATAAAACGCACGCCAATAAAAACTCACTTACACATCGTCATTTCGGATCTGATGAATGAAAACGGCGAAGTGAAAATGTGTCGTCGTCGTCTTTCCGTCGCATCGGGTGGGCGTTGCGTGTATTTAAGATGCCGCGGCCTTCCATCTCCATCCGGGTTACGGCTAGTGGAATTTTTGCTTACGTAAGTTCCGATAACATGTAATATCGTAGTCAAAATGTTAATGCATAGGTTTTTATTCCGGGTGAAGGAAATTCCTTTTCATAGAATTACGGGGATGGGAATGTTTACTGTATTGACGTGGACTGACATTTGGGGCAGCAATCTAAAACAACAAAATCATCAGGGCCACAACAACCTCCAAAGATGTTGCCACAATATTTTGTATTTTATGCACAATGCATATTTCTGTCATTAAGTGTAGTTTCCTCCACATACGATGTGGAGAGGAAAACACCCTCAAATCCATAATATGTGGGCGATCATACAATTTTAGTAGCTGTTGTGAGCATAAGTAGATATGCCAACATACATTTTGGTGACTGTTGATGGCAGTTATCACACATTCAGCGAGGTTTAATTTCCCAAATGTATTCATTTAGATGCTTGTGGTGAATCACTCTATGGCAAGTGAGGAGGGACGTAATTGCATTGGTCGCGGCAAGTGAAATGTGACCTTTAATCATTTCATAAAAGACGGAAGACACAAATGCTTGGGCATCTCAAATGAAGATTAATTTTGTTATTTTCTTTTAAATTCTGCAGCCAAATTGGATGTGGCTACTAAATTAGCCATAAATTCAGCAAATATTCATAAAATTGAGTTACAGTAGCATAATGCAATAAAAAGCAATGGATTTGTACAAATTGATTAAGTTCTTGCTTGATGATAAGTCTCCAACGGACAAGTGAACGAGGTATTTCGCATATAGCTTCACTTACTATCCTCACCTATGGTCACAAGCTGTGGGTTGCGACCAAATGAATAACATCCTGGAGGATACAAGCTGCCGAAATGAGTTTCCTGGGCAGGGTAGCTGGGCTCTTCTTAGAGATAAGGTGAGAAACTCGGCCAGAGTCCAGCTGCTGCAACTCCGCATTAAGGGAAGGCAGACGAGGCCGCTCGGGCATCTTTTTAGGTTGCCACCTGGACACTTCCCAAGTGAGGTGTTCTGAGCAATGAGAGGAGGCCCTGAGGTCGACCCAGGACACATGGAGATTATGGCTGGATTGCACAAAAAAGGTTTAAATTTAAACTAGATAAAATCATGGTTTAAGGGTTGTTGCATGAAACCATAAAACAAATTTAAAATAAGGTGGAGGGTGCAAGGGAGACGGACAGACCAATTATGTAACTCATTTTTGCATCTGCAAAGGTGTGAAGCATAAAGGACATACAACTTTAATTTAATCCCTCTTGAAACTTAAAGTGGACGTTAGTGGTGCAATAATTCTGACATGCAGAAAGGGCATTTCTGACAAACATAAATAATGTGACATAATTTTTTGTCGACATCTCCATGAAATGACGACATTGAGTAGTGATTGTCTCATTACTCCAAAACATTTGTACTTGCTCCCATTTTGCACCTTTATCAAACTCCTCCCTCCTCTATAGAATTTCTGGTGGGACGCGCTATCATGTAAACAGAGAAGCACGGAGCATGGACATCCAGTAGGAATCTGCAATTAAATGAATGAAATGAACGCATATTCAATGCAGTCGGCTTGAAGCAACCCTCGTGTAGTTTGACCCCCGCAAACAAAAACGCAAGACAAGTGATGTTTCCATCAGTCGTCAGCGAAACGGTAGTCCGTCAGTCAGAAGGTCCATCGGTACTTAGCCTGATTAGTGACAATTACACTGACGGACAAAACCCCACTTAGTCCATTTGTCGTCTTGGGTCAACTCTGGAAGGCCTTCTGTCAGCATCGAGGAGACATCCGAATCAGATGCCAGAGTGACCTCATCTGGGTCCTCTCAAGGTGGAGGAGCAGCGGTTCAACTCTGAGTCCTTCCCAGATGATCAAGCTTCTCACCCTCTCTCTAAGAGAGAGCCCGGACACTTTGCAAAGGAAACTTATTTCAGGCGCTTGAATACAGGAACATGTTATTTCGATCACGACCCAGAGGCTGTGACGATAGGATCTAATCCTTGACCTGGAGAGTGGCATCTACGCTTTTCAGACTGAGAACCATGGTGTCATATTTGGAGGTGTTGATTTTCAACCGCTCCAGTGAGTGTTGGAGATCACAGATTGAAGAAGCCAATAGTACTGCTTCAAAACAGATCTAAAACTGAGGCAACCAAACCGGACCCCCTTAAGTCCTCGGCTGTGCCTAGAAATTTTGGCCAAAAGGGGTTATGAATGGAATCGTGTCAAAGGGCAGTCTTCGTGGAATCCAACCCTCACTGGAAACTAATCCGACTTACTGTCGGAAATGCGGACCAAACTTTGACATCGGTGGTACACGGTCTCAACTGCCCTTATCAGGGGGTTTGGTGCCCCGTACTCCCGAATCACCCCCCACAGAACTCCCTGAGGGACACGGTCAAATGCCTCCTCCATGTCCACAAAATACATTTAGATTGGTTGGAACTCCACTGCACCCTTTAGTATCCTGCCAGGAGTGGAGAGGTGGTCCACCGTTCCACAGAATGAATACCGCAATGCTGAATCTGAGATTCGACTTCGCAATGAAGCGTCCCCTCGGCACCCCTGAGTAGGCTTTACCAGCGTGGCTAAGGAGTTTGGTTTCTCTATAGCTCGAACACACCCTCTGGTCCCCCTTTTGCCTTGCCAGTCAGTCTGGTGACCGACAGTGGTTGTGTTGGCAGCTAAAAGCTACCTTGGTTGACACTTAAACAGTAATGTAAACAATTCAATTAAGCGGTTAAGAAAATTGGCTGTGTTGTATTTCTCTAGTTGCCTGCCCACCAAGATGGTCATGCCCCCCCCCCCCGCCCCCCATTCGAGTACGGATTTCTAAACATGAATTTTTAGGGGGGGGGGGGTTGTTGTTGTTTTTTTTTTAATCATAATAGCTATTTTTGTGTTGTGAAATAAAAATGGTGAGTTGCTTGTCCCTACACACAATATAAAGAAACATGGATGTCATTTTTGTTTGATTGAGGGCCAGTCTTATCTACAACAGCCAATCACGACACTAGTGAAAATAAGATTTGGTTTGCAATATGTGATAAATACGCCAATGTTTGCATGTGAGAGTCTTGCACATTTTTCAAAGTGTGGCATTGTGTAATGGGGCAAGACATGTCATGTGTTTTATTCATGGATGATGCATTTCTCTCATGAAGCGACATAAGCTTTGTAGAGAGCGCCTCGATAAAGTGCTTTAAAAGGACAAGGACAGATGGGGAAGGAGGACGATAATTATATGAATAAAGACAGTGCGACAATGTCGGAAGGGTGCCCATGTCGTGGAAGGAGGACGGACTGGCAAAATAGGGTAAAGTGCTCATCTCAGTGGCATTCCCTCGGGGTCATCAATACTTGCTCAGAAATAGACCTATATTTACAAGTGAAATGAAGTGGATTTTTTTTTGTCTTCATTTCATTGCATTGCATTGCATTGCATTGCGTTCGTCTTGGCCGTGCGGCTTCCAGTCCTCTGTGGGTTAATATTTCAGATTTCAATTTTGTGAGTGCCTCTATGAAGAGGAAAACTCCGCAAAATCCCGAATAGTTGGGGACGCTCATTCTAATATGATCAGAGGTTGATGTGAGGACAAGTAAAGACAACAAATTTTGGTGACCGTTGATCACAGTTATCACACATTCGGCGAGGTTTAGATTCCTACAGTACAGGTTTAGACCAGACATGGGCATACTACGGCCCGCGGGCCGGATCCGGCCCGTTGGTCTTTTTAATCCGGCCCGCGGAAGGTTGGTACAGTACACAATTAAGGTTCGATGTAAATTATTGCATTCATTTCATTTGGACTTGTAATACAGGCATTTAAACGCCAGGTGGCGCAGTTACTTGAAGTCGCAGAGCACAAGGAGGGAGGGGGAGACGATACGGAAGCCCGGAGTAGCACTAACTCAAGTAAGTCGCGCTCGATACGACGAAATAGAT
>NW_017805376.1:280349-290606 GCF_001891065.2 Hippocampus comes | reverse complement strand
CATATATGTTTTTTTATATGTACCATATCTTGTGCTGGCCCGGCCCACCTGTCAAATTTAGAAATCAATATGGCCCCCGAGCTAAAAAGTTTGCCCACCCCTGGGTTTAGACTGTCATGGTGAGTCACTGTATGGCAAGTGAGGAGGGACATACTATGTTAATGTCGGCAACTAAAGACCCATTTGAACCTTTGAATACAAGATTCACGGGAGGCATGAACTTTTTGGAAATCTAAAATGAGGACATTCTTTTCTTTTTTCTTCTAATTTCTGTAGCAGACAATTGTTGAACCAGGTCAAAGTGATGTCAGCCCATCCACCTTATTGAATGTTTCTTTAATAGAGTGAAACTCCTCTAGAACGAAACCTACATGGGCGAAAATACCCCCTTATGTGAAAAAATCTTCATGCATTAACACAATTCCCATTCTCCTGCCCCCCATACGATGAAAACCCCCCTGTTGCGTTATACGAAATCATCTTCTCTGCTCCAGCCTCGCGAAGACATTCACTACAACGAAGTCTTATCCAACAGCGACCTCTACTGCTTCATTTGAAAACAGGCAACAGCAACCACCACACTGGCTTTCATAGTGAACGATGTTTATTTCGGTCACAGCTGCGAGTTTCCTGTACTCAACATACTCATAGCTGCTCTGCCATTGGCTTACCGAGCATCATCCTGGCCTCCCATTGGCCAAGAGGGACCTCACTGTCTATGTGTGTAAATACTGAAGCTAGATCCATAACATCCGATTAGCTGCTCAGAGTAAATTGCTTATGGCTCGACGGACATTCAAATAAACAAACGTTTCCTCGAATGCTTTACTTGTTATCATGCTAAAAACCTTACACTAACTGGAGCGCTAATTAGAGAGCAGGTGAGTTCCATCGCCATTTTTATCAGGCTAAAAACATCCAACTTTTTATCATGCTAAAAACACCCACGGGACGCTTCGTAGTCCTCGATGGCCATAGTTAGCTCTCGAAGGCTAAAAACCTTACGCTAACTGGAGCGCTAATGAGAGAGAAGCGCTTCAGTTAGCGTAAGGTTTTTAGCCTTCGAGAGCTAATTATGGCCATCGAGGACTACGAAGCGTCCCGTGGCTCGACGGACATTCAAATAAACGAACGTTTCCTCAAATGCTTTACTTGATATCATGGTAAAAACAGCCACGGGACGCTTCGTAGTCCTCGATGGCCATAGCTAGGTCTTCCAGGGCAAAAAAAACCTTACGCTAACTGGAGCGCTTCTCTCTCATTAGCGCTCCAGTTAGCGTAAGGTTTTTAGCCTTCGAGAGTTAACTATGGCCATCCATGACTACGAAGCGTCCCGTGGCTGGCTTAAAAGTTCATTGCATGCCAGGAAGTATTTGTTATTATTAGATTCAGACGAGGATGGACATTGCATTGCTAAAATGGCTACAAAACGGGCCTTTGGGTGTCAAGCAGCTAAGACAAGAAGAGCTCTGATGCTGGAAGAGAGGGTAAAAGTGATCAAAATGAAAGACGGAGCAAGCAAAATAAAAGACATTATCCAAGAAATTGATGTAAGTGAATGCTGATCGTAAATTTCGCAATTTCTTTCCCTTTTTTTCCTTTCTACACTGACAATATGAAGTGTCAAATAAGTGTGTGCTCATACTTATGCACTATTGGAATAAAAATAGAGTACACATACGTTTGTGTGTGTGTGGGTGTGTGTGTGTGTGTGGGTGTGTGTGTGCTTACATCTGAGATCAAATTTGCTACAGTGAAAAATCCCTGTTGTGAAAAATTTCTTGCTGCAAACATGATTTCGTTGTAGAAGAGTTTCACTGTATTAGCCATAAATTCTGCAAATAAAATCGTAAAACTGACCCACAGCGACATCATGCAATCAAAAGCAATAACTGTATTAGTTTTTGCTTGATGATACATCTCCAAAGAACAAGTGAAGGAGGCATTTTCACAGTGTGCTTCACTTTGCCACATTCAATTAGGATAGAACTCTTAACTTAAAGTATGTTTCCTGTAAAATAAAGTGAGTCAGTTGAATTTACAGAATATATGTGTCGTGGGAATTTGACATTTAACAGTGTGAACTTGTATCTTATAATTAACTGTTAACTGGTATCATGGTGTCACCTGATCATGCTATGTGTAAATGTTGCAATGCAAAGTTGGTTGCTATGCAAGGTTGTAATTTTCCTGTATTTCAGGCTTCATCCCCTCCCAAAAAGAGAAAAAATAGTCGCACTCCAATGCTTGGAGGGACGCTCCATCACAGATCTGTAAATGATGTTTCTCCATCAATTGTAGCTGAAATAAATCTCATAGTTGTGCAAAGACTTTCATTGTCTTGGTTTCCCTGGACAAGACACATGCACGTCATGGGGCATGGTCATGAGCCAGGAAAAACCATGTTGGAGATTTTAATCCTTTATTCTGCCGCTCTGCCGGCCCCACTTGGCTTCCATTACCGACTCTTCGCTCAACCAATCCCCACATTCCAACATACCCGCTTCGGCTATGACAAGTGATTAGGGACCAGCATGCTTTGCATTTTGAAATACTGTACAACAAAAAGATTGTCGACACACACATCCAATCCAACCACATCACCAACATGGACGAGGTGCCGCTCATTTTGGACATTCGGGTGAACCACACTGTCGAGAAGAAGTAGAATAGCACAGTAGCGACATGCATAATGGGGCGTAAAATGTCGGCTTTTACTGTTGTGCTTGACTGCCATGGTAATGAACAGAAATGGCCTTCTCCAGTGATTTTTAAGCTGAAAGAAAAATTTCCAGTCGCAGTCAAAGTGAAGTTGTGAGCAGCGTGGGAGTGGTGGTGAACATTGCTTTTCTAAGAGTGGGAGACAGCACAGGGCGAGTTATACCACAATTTGTGAATGGATTGTGGATGCTTGGGGTGACATGCCTGCTTGCACTATTGTTCGAGCTTTTGCAAAAGCCGGCATCAATTCTGAGGAGCCGCATGGCAAGGAGACTGACGCTGACAATGCTGCGAGGGAACCTGGTGTGTTTGATGGAGAACTTGCCCAGCTGTTCATTTTGGATACAGAAGATGAGGACTTTGATGGATTTGTGGATGAGGATTGATCAAATAATAATGTGAGTGCATTGTTAAATACTTCAATGAAGTACAACCAAACTCAGTTTTGCTCCGTATTTTTGAAGTGAGCGAATATTTTACCATGCCAACGTCCAATAATCCCACTTTGTGTATGTGTTAAGTACAGAAATAGCACCCATAAATGACACAATGCTTTTTAATATGGTGCATCATATGGTCAGGAAAATGTGGTAGCTGAATTTGATGTCTGATGATGCTTTCACTCAAACGTGGCTGCAATTAAACTCTTGCTCCAATTATGCTTGGGAAGCCCATTTGGCTTGTGAGTGATGTCTGAATCACTGCTTTATCTGAAGTTTCACTGTTCTACCTCAAGGTTTTGTGTGTCCGCATGGTCAGAGCTGTGCATAAATACACGCATGCCCTCAAGCACAAATCCAGATTAATACATTCCATCGTGTCAAGATTTGCATGAGTGTGCATCACCACTCTTGATAAATGAGTTCCCTGAACTTTCGTCATATTCATTTTTTGATCATAAACCCAAATGGCTTCTGAATACAGAATGTCTTGAGGATACCGTTCTAACCTATAAAACTTTTTTCGGGGACTACCCATATATCGGTCTCACTAAAGCCTAACCAATCATAGCAGTCAGGCTTACATGATGGTAATTTAATACAGCAGCAAGAAAGACACTGACGTAAGTTAAATTTGTGTTTAAATTAAAAAGAAATTCATTTTTCCCCAACCTTTTGTCCTCACAGTCGGAGATGTGGGTCCAGCAGATTGCTTCCTCCATCCCCTCCAGTTCTGACATAGGCTCTCGGCCTCTGAAATGAAGGAGCACAGCGAATCCTCCTCAAACCGGTCAGAGTCTTCAAATGAGAACCTCTCCCCATCTTCCCATTCAGCAAACATCAGTTCCATTCCGTCGACTTTTAATTTTCATCCGCCCATGGGTCTGTGACTTCGCTTTACTTCTTGTCCTTTGTGTAAAATTTCCAGTTTCAGCAGTTTGTTTGTTTTGAGGGGTATGGGCAGAGGTGAAGATGGTGTTCAGTGTTTGTTTTCATAAAACATGGTGCAGGCACAGCTGAGTTTAAACTAAAACACCGTCAATAAGTCTCGAAGAATTTACCGTTGTGCCTCAATTGAATAAAACACGTTCGTTGTGCGAGAGTATCTTGGTCAGGTTAATCTTCAGCTAACCTATTTTTCTTTACATCAATCCAGTAACAATGTTAATACGACGCAGACTACATTTCCACCATTAGATACGTGTATCTATGTTAATTATTCATTATCAAGTTGTTTGTGTAATTCAACGCGGTTCGTCTCTTTCAAGAGTGGACGATATCTTGGACGATTTAAATTTCATACCAACAGACCATTACATTACATTTAAACCACAGGTTTGGCTTTAGACACCCCATTTCTTGACGTTGTTTCGTTCCCACCCACTGTCGATGTCTTCGTTTCCGTTTGTCGTCCCTGGTTTGAAATTATATGATGAAAATATTCCAATGTTGTTGATCCGGAGTAGGACCAGAAAAAGATGGTGTGTAGCTTTACTAACAGCTGATGTATAATTACGGGGGTTACCCGATAATTCCCCCCCCCCCACCACCTTCTTCTTCTTCTTCTTCTTCTTCTTCTTCTTCTTCTTCTTCTTCTTCTTCTTCTTCTTCTTCTTCTTCTTCTTCTTCTTCTTCTTCTTCTTCTTCTTCTTGGCGATTGGCAAATATTTTTGGGCAAAATACTGCCACCTATGAAACATCATACTGAACTATATTCTTACGATCCAACCATCGAACCGATCCCACTCTGCCGTACACAAATCAGGCGAGTGTTCCACTAAATCATCAGCGACAACTCTATTTCTACCAAAAATAAAATCAAAATGTTAAACAATTCACGGAAATGTGTATAATGGATCTAGTAGTCAAAGTTACTTGCTGTGCTTTCAGCTGATTAGTTGTTTCCTTTCCCAATTACAATTAACACATGATCCTTTATTAGGCTGCGAGGTTCCGATTGTATTACTGTATTATTATTATTATTAAGGCCTAAGCAGCTACCACTGTGAGGAACCTATTGTTTTTAATCGCATTCATTCATTTTCCAAACTGCTTTATCCTCACTAGGGTCGCGGGGGTGCCGGAGCCTATCCCAGCTGTCTTCAAGGCAGTAGGCGGGGGACACCCGGAATCGGTTGCCAGCCAATCGAAGTGTTTTTAATAGCAATTATTATTATTATTATTATTATTATTATTGTTGTTGTTGTTGTTATTAATGATATTATTATTAATATTACCTATCAATTTTCTAATCTGCTCATCCTCACGAGGGTCACGGATGTGCTGGAGCCTATCCCAGTTGACTTCGGATAGTCCGCGAGGTACACACTGAACTGGTTCCCAGCCTATCGCAGGGCACACATAGACGAACAACCATCCGCGCTCACACTCACGCCTACGGACAATTTAGAGCAGGGGTGTCAAACTCATTTCCCATTGTGGGCCACATACGGCCTCGGTAGATGTCAAGTGGGCTGGACCATTAATTAAAAAATAAAAATTTTGAAATTTAATGAACATATATTTTACAAAACATTTCATGAAGCACCTTAGATTTCCTTAGACAAATGTGCAATTTACTTTTATCATTCACATATCTGCATTGCAACTGATCCCACTGATTGTACAAAGGCACAAAACCTTAAGTAATTTGTATTGAAAACTATAGTAATGCACTTTAAGATTAAACGAGATTTATAAAGAAAGGATTTTTTAAACCATTTACACATGTGCATATAAAATCTAAATTTAATCCCTGCCTATATTTTACAAACTAAGGAGAGCGCTATTAAATGTGTAAAGAATAAAGTATTCACATGTCCTTGATAGCGTCTGCTGTGTTGGGTCTGTCTCAGTGACAGACTGAAGCTGCTGTTGTCTTCTTCTCTGATCAAAACAGCGTTGTCTTCTACTCTGATCAAAACAGTGTGTCTCCTAGCGGATACTCAATGAATTGTACCTTATTTAAAATATTCATTCCGTGTCTTATATGCATTGATTCACTTTTAAATTATCCTGCCGGCCTGATCGAACCTCCTTGTTGGCCGGTTCCGGCCCGCGGGCCATATGTTTGATACCCCTGATTTGGAGTGTTCAATCAGCCTGCCATTCATGTTTTTGGAATGTAATATTAATATTTAATATTAATAATATGCACACTCATGTGTGCATATTATTAATATTAAATATTTTTGTGTTCACAAACCTGGCACCATAAGCATTTTCTCAGAGCTGATTTTATCAGATGTATTTAATTTTTTATTATTCTAACTTTTAGAAGCAACTCACCAACCACCTGCTGGGTTGCTTTGCTGGAGGTGGAACAGGCCTGTCATGTTCTGCTCTGCTTTATTTTTGGTTTGTTTTCAGCACCAGCTGGAGTGTTGGATAAATAGTTTTCCAGCAGAGCATCCAGCAGGCACAGTTAACCCGGGATGGCAAGCCATTTTGGACCCGTCCCCCCACGACAGAGACTCAGATCAGAGTTGTGGGGGCACAAATAGTTTTCCGATGGGGCATGCAGCAAGTATTTCAGTCCCATCTTGAATCTCCTGGATCCTCTGCGCTATCTCCCACCTCAACGCCCCCACAATGCAATGCTCTGGCAGAATGTTCTCTGGTTCAGGACTTTCTTCCACAGGGTCATGGATCCGGGACATGGCTTCAAGCTTTATATTCTTGGCACCCTTGCAGTAGGGAAGTGAATTTAGGGGGTCAATAGTAATACCCACCCTGCTTGACATAAGTTAATTCTCTGGGCAGAACAGATGTATACAAGGTTCTTGTGGTCTGTACACACAGTGAAAGTCTCCTTAGTTCCTTCGAGCCAGTGTCTCTACTCTTTTAGGGCCAGGACGATGGTTTCCTACGTCGTCGTTGGGTTCTGTGGGACTGAGTTGACATGAGAAAAAGGCGCAGGGGTGGAGTCTATGGTTTACTGTTGGGACAGTAAAGCCCCCTTTTCTGAACCCGAAGCCTCCACTTGTCAAACAAAAGGGAAATCAGAGTTAGGATAATGTAAGACCAGTGGATTAGTGAACGTTTTCTTTTACTCCCGAAAGGCTGTTTCTGCTTTCGCATTCCACGTGAACTAAACTTGATAGGCTTTCTGGCTATACTTCTTTATAAATCGATGATACAAGTTGGCAAATCACTAATTCAGGCATGTCCAGCTCCGGGCCTGGAGGGCCGCCGTCCTGCCTGTTTTCCATCTCTCTTGGCTACAACACACCTGTTCAGATGATCAGCTCATCAGTCAACTCTAAAGCAGCATTAGAACATTCCTGATTATTTGAATCAGGTGTGTTGCTCCTGGGAGAGCTGGAAAACAGGCAGGACAGTGGCCCTTGAGGACCGACTTTGGACACCCCTGGCAAAGGCCATTATACCCCCGCTTGAACCTTGGCTGGGTTAGCTTTAAACTGACCCTTCTTGATGATGAACTATAGGAATTGTACCGTGTCCACGTGAAACTCACATTTTTCGGCCTTGGCAAGTAATCGGTTTTCTTCTTAATGTTGTACAATTATTTTGATGTCAGGCTGGTGTTCTTTGAGTGTCCATGAAAAAAAATCTAAGTACTATTTGAATAAACAAAACAAAAAACATTTAGCACATCTCTTAAAACATCATTAAACAAACTCTGAGAACGGCGGGTGCATTAGTTAAACCAAATGGCATGACTAGATATTCCAAATTTCTAAGGGTGTCTTGAAGGCTGTCTTCCACTCATCCCCTAACATAATACAGACCAAATGGTAAGCACTACGTAAATGTAATTTAGTGAAGATTGTCGTGGATTGAGGAGGGGCAAAAGCAGAATCCAGCAGCAGGAGTGGATATTCGCTTTTCACGGTTATCTGATTAAGGTCATGATAATCTACACATGGTCGTAACGATTTGTCCTCCTTCTCGACAAAGAAAAACCCAGCCCTGAATAGGGATTTGGATGGCCTAATAAGGCCTGCTCCGAGTGAATTATCAACATATTTCCTTAAGGCTTCTTGTTTGGGCTGTGATATCTGATGAAGTCGTGAAGTGGGGAGTGTAGAATTGGTAGTAGATCAATAGAACAGTCACATCTGTGTGGAGGCAATGATTGTGTGCGGTCCTTGCTAAATACCTGGCGGAGATCATAGTAAATACTTGGAAATTCTCTCTGCAAATAGTTTGAACATTAGCTTCATTAGTGGGTACACTGTCTCCTTTTGCTGAACGCAGGCCATCTGCACAACAAAACATACTCCAATTCAATATGGCCGGTTGGTCCCATGAAATGATAGAATTGTGGGTCTTGAGGCAGGGTTATCCTAAAACCAATGGTGCTGATCGTGGGGGCATGATAAAGAATTGCCTATTCTGTACATGATTTCCTGAAATATTTGAAATCAAGGGACCCATGAGTTGTTTTACCAATGTCAGGAGCCGCCCATTGAGATTGCAAACCCGCTTAGCCTCTTTTAAATTCGACCAAAAATCTAGATCATGAACCAAAGTCGGGTCAATAAAACAATTATCTGCCCTGGAGTCAACTAGGGACCAAATAGGGCGCACTTGGGTAGGGCCGACAATCTCCCCCACAAGTTCGAGCCGACTGTGTTTGCAAGACCCATAGTCAGTTACCACCACCTTCCATCGGGGTTGGATCAATCCCTCCTTGATCCTGGTGGTCGGTTATGGAGGTGGTGTCAGACTGACAGTTACCCATCAGGGTGGAGGGGCGTGACTGGTGTGGAAGTCTGGTCAGGCATGCGGAGACACGGTGACCCTTCTGGCCACAGTAGAGGCATAACTGGGTGTGGAACTGCCGCCGTCGTTCTTTCGATCCCAGCTGCATCGGATTCCCTGTCAGTGCAGCAGACATAGATGCGAAGCGGTGCTCCGAGCTCGGGGCTAACAGTGCTTTGTGGGTAGACGATGCCTGATTAGAGGGGTGATGCTCGGACCTGGCACGGAACAGCTCTACTCCTGTCACGTTGCGAGGTGGTGGTGGACCCCAAAAAGCAGGCAGGAGGGATGAGCAGGTTGTACTTGACGAATTGTATTGATAAAAACACAGAAAACTAAATCCAAAACAAAGTCCTGAAAACAAAACGAATCCAAAGTAGCAAACAAAACCAAGGCTGTAGCTAAAAACTAACAGTCACCAAACCATGATCGAGAACATGAACAAGAACATGACAGACAAACATGACAGCTACAACAAATCAACAATGACCCGACAATGAGTGGTCGGGCAGGAGTCCTTTCATGCAACTAATTGCATAACGATCAACAGATGTGCAGCTGCAGGGAGTGCCCTACAGTGCCACCTGTTGGTCACAAACCAAAACATGACAGTACCCCTCCCTCAAGGGAGGGATTCCAGACGTCCCAAAGTCAAACAAAGGCTTGCCTCTCCGGGGAACAGGAACGAAAAGCGATGGCAACCCTTGCCTCGCCAGGAAAAAGGAATGGAGGGCGGCGGCAACCCTTTGCCTGGGCTTGGCCTGACGTGGACTGAGCTCGGCGTGACGGGGAACATGAGACAGCCGGACGTGGACGAGGAACATGGGATGGCCACAATGACATGCGCCGCCTGAAGGGGAAACATGGGACGGCCGCATGACCTGCACCGCCTGAAGGGGATACATGGGACAGCTGCACGACCCGCGCTGCTGAAGGGGAAAAGGGTGTCGGCCGCAGATGTGCTCCCCTAGGCCAGCTGCAGACCTGCTCCGCCAGGCACATGGTGGAACCGGGACCAGTCCTTTGTACCTGCGGGGTCCAGTTGATGGTCGGGTCATTCTGTCACGTTGTGAGGTGGTGGTGGACACCAAAAAGCAGGCAGGAGGGATGATCAGGTTGTACTTGACGCATTGTATTGATAAAAACACAAAACTAAATCCAAAACAAAGTCCTGAAAACAAAACGAATCCAAAGCATCAAACAAAACTCAGGCTGCAGCTGAAACTAACAGTCACCAAACCATGATCGAGAACATGAACGAGAACATGACAGACAAACATGACCCGACAGGTGTGCAGCTGCAGAGAGTGCCCTACAGTGCCACCTATTCATCACAAACCAAAACATGACAGCTCCGTGTTCCTGCATC
>NW_017805376.1:278673-279560 GCF_001891065.2 Hippocampus comes | reverse complement strand
CGGCCTCCTTCTTTTCGGCTTGCGTACAGTCTCAGGGTGCTGGATTTGGGATGGAACCCTCCATGCATGGTTAGGAGCTTTCGGGTCTTAACGTAAGTGGTCTGAATCTCTTCCTTTGGCCACTTTATTATTCCTGCAGGGTATCTGATCACTGGCAGGGCATAGCTGTTTATTGCCCGGGTCTTATTCTGGCCATTGAGCTGGCTTCTTAGGACTTGCCTCGCCCACTGGAGGTACTTGGCCGTAGCCGCTTTCCTTGTTGACAGTTCGAGGTTGCCATTGGCTTGTGGTATACCGAGGTACTTGTAGATGTCCTCAATGTCTGCTATTGTTCCTTCAGGGAGTGAGACCCCTTCAGTGCGGACTACCTTGCCTCTCTTATTTACTATCCGACTACATTTCTGAAGCCCGAATGACATCCCGATGTCACTGCTGTAGATCCTGGTTGTGTGGATCAGGGAGTCTATGTCCCTTTCGCTCTTAGCATACAGCTTTATGTCATCCATGTAGAGGAGGTGACTGATCGTAGCTCCATTTCTGAGGCGGTATCCATAGCCTGTCTTGGTGATTACTTGGCTTAGGGGGTTCAGTCCTATGCAGAACAGCAGTGGGGAGAGTGCATCACCTTGGTATATGCCACATTTGATGGACACTTGGGTAAGTGGCTTGCCATTGGCTTCAAGTGTGGTTTTCCACATCCTCATCGAGTTCGCAACGAAGGCTCTTAGGGTCCTGTTCACCTTATACAACTCCAAGCATTCAGTGATCCATGTATGTGCCATTGAGTCATAGGCTTTCTTGTAATCAATCCAGGCTGTGCACAAGTTGGTATGTCAGGACCTGCAGTCTTGTGCGACTGTTCTGTCAACCAGGAGCTGATGTTTGGC
>NW_017805376.1:277619-278239 GCF_001891065.2 Hippocampus comes | reverse complement strand
AGTGGTTGCTCCTATAGCCAAGCATCTCTAGGATCACTGATGCTGAAGCGTGTATCAGCTCATTGGTTTCCGTGATCGTTATGGTTGTGATCGCTGCATTCACAGTTTCCATGAGAGTTTTAGGTGGTACATAGCCGTTGTAATCAGTTTCTAGGTTGCCCAGTTTTCATTCTCGCCATGATCTTAGCTTTCAGGTCAGTTGCTGCCTTGCTCAGCATTTCATTTATTGGGGCTGGCCTCCCAATCTCATCATCTGCATTCATTGGGGCTTGCCTCCCAATCTCTGGTATGACCTCCTCCTCTGATCTGGCATCCTGGGGCCCTTCACCCTGCGTTGTACCTCGTCAATCTCAAGTTGTGACAGCAATTGCCGTTTGTGGATGTTGGAACACTGAGCTACTAGTTGTTTCGTGGTCAACCGTGACTGTGGGTTTCGAAGTGACCATTCAGCCCGCATTCTCTGCATGTAACCCCTCTGACTAGGGTTGCTTGAGTAGTAGCATTCCAACAGAGCCATGTTATCGCATCTCGCCCATCTCCGCTTTGTTCCAGTAGCCCATTTTTCATCAAGGTGCTCTGGTTCCCCAGCACCTGACGCAGACCTTGTTTGGCCGGGCGAC